>NC_027754.1:47623753-47660992 GCF_000695525.1 Brassica oleracea var. oleracea
TTTTTTTTTTTTTTTTTTTTTTTTTACAACACTTAGGATGGTACTTGAACAACTTTGGTTTCATGTATTTGGCCTATTTATAAACAAACAAGCGTATTATATACGCGGCTTTTTGGAGGAAAACTTCACCATGTAATTAATATAAATGTATATCATTCATGTCGTTTTCAATTATCTAGGTGTCCAGAATCAAATATTCATGTACATATATGTGAGTTATGAACGATCCACGCAATTACAGTATTGCATGAGAGACAAACAGATAGATGTGCTAAAAATGTAGAAGAAGAAATAAATGGGAAGGTTACTTGGGTGGATCGATGTGAAAAGGAAAAAGCAAAACCCACTAAGCCATTACATGATATCGACCTTCTTTACTTTGTAACTTTTTTAAATCCCATTTTCTTTCGTCGGTACCTTTTCTAATTAATTAAACCTCCAAACTATCTTAACTAATCCATTTCCCTGAAAATAAAGGATTTATATAAGCTATGCTTACATAAATTGTGACCAGATTGGGGTAGTGGTAAATCTCCACTAAAAATAACTACACATCTTCTGTAAAAATACAACCCTAGTAGAATCATTATGTCCAGAATAAAGAATGTTAATAAAAAAAAACATTCTTGATTAGACAAAAAGAGAAAACGAATACTGTTTTAAAATAGCCAGTCTCTTCTCTCTCTAATTATGTTTTCACTAAACCCAATTAGGTTCAAACATTATATTAAGTCCAAAGAATAAACATGGGACAACAATTCGATGCAGAAATATCATCTTTTCATGCTCCATTCCCTCTTTAAATTACTAATTATAAAACTCATAAAACCAACAAACCCATTCTCTACAACTCATCTTCTCCAAAGATTCACCCACTCCCACCGAGAAAAAAAAGAGAAAAAAATATATATATACGTGCACCAAACAACGCATGATGCTGATGCAATATACACAACAAAGTATTAAATCTTAGATATTGTGGGTCTCCCATCTCTCTTATCTGTCCTCTATTCATTTTCTTATTCCACATTAAAGAAAAAAGATGGATACTCTCTTTAGACTAGTCAGTCTCCAACAACAACAACAAACCGATAGTATCATTACAAATCAGTCTTCGTTAAGCAGAACCTCTACCACCACTACTGGCTCTCCACAAACTGCTTACCACTACAACCACAACAACTTCCCAACAAACGACGTCGTCGAAGAATGCTTCAACTTTTTCATGGATGAAGAAGACCTTTCCTCTTCTTCCTCTCATCACAACCATCACCACACCAATCCTACTAGCTACTACTCACCTTTCACTACTCCCACCCAATACCATCCCGCCACTTCATCAACCCCTCCCTCCACCGCCGCCGCAGCCTTGGCCTCGCCGTACTCCTCCTCAGGCCACCACAATGACCCTTCCGCTTTCTCCATCCCTCAGACTCCTCCTTCCTTCGACTTCTCATCCAATGCCAAGTGGGCTGACTCCATCCTCCTCGAAGCCGCACGTGCCTTCTCCGACAAAGACACCACACGTGCGCAACAAATCCTCTGGACGCTCAACGAGCTCTCCTCTCCCTACGGAGACACCGAGCAGAAACTCGCCTATTACTTCCTCCAAGCTTTCTTCAACCGCATGACCGGTTCAGGCGAGCGTTGCTACCGAACCATGGTAACCGCAGCAGCCACAGAGAAGACTTGCTCCTTCGAGTCAACGAGAAAAACCGTCCTCAAGTTCCAAGAAGTTAGCCCGTGGGCCACGTTTGGACACGTGGCGGCAAACGGGGCTATCTTGGAAGCAGTTGACGGAGAAGCAAAGATTCACATCGTTGACATAAGCTCCACGTTTTGCACTCAATGGCCGACTCTTCTAGAAGCCTTAGCCACGAGATCAGACGACACGCCACACCTAAGACTAACCACGGTCGTGGTCGCTAATAAACACGTCAACGACCAAACGGCAACGCATCGTATGATGAAAGAGATAGGAAGCCGCATGGAGAAGTTCGCTAGGCTCATGGGAGTTCCTTTTAAATTCAATATTATTCATCATGTTGGAGATTTATCCGAGTTCGATCTCAACGAGCTCGATGTTAAAGCGGACGAGGTCTTGGCCGTCAACTGCGTAGGCGCCATGCATGGGATCACGCCACGTGGAAACCCTAGAGACGCTGTGATATCCAACTTCCGAAGGTTAAGGCCTAGGATTGTGACCCTAGTGGAAGAAGAAGCTGATCTTGTCGGAGACGAAGAACAAGGGTTTGATGATGAGTTCTTGAGATCGTTTGGAGAATGTTTACGTTGGTTTAGGGTTTGTTTCGAGTCGTTGGAAGAGACTTTCCCTAGGACGAGCAACGAGAGGTTGATGCTGGAGCGTGTGGCGGGACGTGCTATCGTCGACTTGGTGGCTTGTGAGCATTCAGATTCGACGGAGAGGAGGGAGACGGCGAGGAAGTGGTCGAGGAGGATGAGGAACGGAGGGTTTGGGGCGGTGGGGTATAGTGATGAGGTGGCCGATGACGTCAGAGCATTGTTGAGGAGGTATAAAGAAGGTGTTTGGTCGATGGTGCCGTGCTCTGATGCCACCGGAATATTCCTTTGCTGGAGAGATCAGCCGGTGGTTTGGGCCAGTGCGTGGCGGCCAACGTAAAAGGGTTGGTCTTTTCTAGTATTTTAACGCGCGCGTTTGCTGGTCCCTAGTCGAGATGGTTTCACACGTATGGTTTGATAATGGGGTTTTGGGATGAAGAGTTACTATATGATGATAATGAGTTCATAATTTGAAATTTGCTTTTGAATAGGACTAATTAAATCATAATATTGAGGAGGTGATTGTCAAGGTTCATAAATTCGTGATATTTTATTTTGTTTTTAATATTTTTTCTTTTAAATGTTGTGATTAGTTTGATTCATGCGAAAGAATAGGTTTCTATTTTCCTTTATAATGGAGTTTTTATTTTCCATACACAAGAAGTTATCGTGATTAATTTTCTTTTTTTAAAACTAAGTGAGCATTTGATATGAGTTCGTTACTGTTACATTGGAATCAATTAACTGGAATTCATAATTGATAAAAATATAAAGACTAAAATGGCAGCTTTTCAGATTCAATTAGAAGTTATACGAATTGAGGTATATAGTTATTCCATGCTTCTAATACATAAAAGCTTTGTTGCTTTCTTGTATACATATATAGAATCTCAGGACAGCTAGTTTCGCTGAGGAGGAATCTCTTCGTTGGAATATCGAGAATGCAGCTCTATGGTGGCCTGCACGCTTCTAAAAATGGATTAATATGTTTTTGATCATTTATAAACATAAACAAAGTTAGAACATTGTAGTTTCGATGGCATCTAATTTGAAACATTAGTCACTTTATAATATTAGTGGCAACTGTACCGGCTAAAATTACATGCAATGCAGTGAATACTGCACCATAGTATTTCAATGTTTAAAGTGTTTTTTACAGTTCTTACGGTTCACATTCTGAGGCATGGCATGTATACCAAAGAAACAAAAAAACATCAACGTTTCTTACGCAACGATTAATCACTCACCAAATGATAGTTTATTCACTTGTCGCTCTTGTGGAGTGTATACCATTTATTTCTATTGGCTTTTTAATAATGCATCTTTCAACTTTTGCTTTATAAAAAGATAAAGGGCGACCAGTCTTTTATTTGATACACATAATACATCTATACATATATTATGTCTTCAGTGGATTACACATGCATATACCTAAATGTTTCATGGCCCCCCCTTACCCATCATGTTTTTTTTTAGAAACAGCCCATAAAAAGTAAATAGTTGAAATTGTTATAATCCATTGATATACCATCGTTTATATATAGTTCTTTGAATTTGAGAAAGAAAATAAATTATGAAAAAGTAGTGGGAACTGCTTTTGAGATATGTGGCTAGTTTCACTACGGCTCTCTTTCTCCCTGCATCTTTTGATGTGGCTTTTGCCTCCCCCATGTTAATATTGGTAGATCTTTTAGGTTCGCTTTTTAAGCTAATTTTTTTTCAAAAACCTAGCTTCTTTTGGTCTGTTTTCGTGTTTATAAAGTCACGCAGAAAGCAAATCAATACAATAAAAATCTACCAGTTGGCCCAATTTTGCTTTAACTAGAATCAAAACCTTGTTGGGTCCCTTTATACCACGACTTGACCATAACAAACATCTAACTAGAAAATGCCTAAATTCACATGGAATATCTCAATTAATTCCATGATGTAAAAGGTTATAAAAATTTATAGGGTTCTTTTAAACACATTTCATAATAAATTAGCATATTGTAAAAATTAGAAGCTTTATTTATGTATAGAGAAATGAAAGGAAATAACACATTTGCATTACATAACTAAGAAAAATGAGTTTTGGTAAAATCATATAAAGAAGTAGGTTTATAATGTTTTGATTTTAACTGAAAATTTCAATCTCATGCATCTTGAAACCATATTCTGGTGGTATTCTTCATCACATGCTCATGACTCCTGGACTACAAAAACAAAATCATATATGTCTCAGTGCAAAGATACATGAACTTTTGAAGTATCTACAGTAAATGAAATACAGTTGATCCGCAAGAGTTTTCTTCTCACTCCATAATCATAATCAATGAAATACTTTTTTCAGTTCTTTCAAATTGTTTTCATCCCCTTTTATTCGCTGACGTTGTTTTCTCTATGGGCCTCATTAAATGGGCCACACACAGCCCATTCGACTTAACGAACAAATGAAATGAAATCAAACGGACGGAGAGAGAACCCTAGCAAAAACCTCCTCACCGGCCACAATGCGATCTCCGATCTCCGGACTCTTCTCGAGATCCCTGAGCTTCCTCCACCGCACTTCCCCCCTAACCTCCACCGCTCGCCACCTATGCGCCGTCACTTCCCCCGAAGCTAGAACGAAGAACCTCGAGCGAATCGCCGACGACTTGCTCAACCTCAACAGAATCGAGCTCTACGACTACTCAATCCTCTTCAGCCACAAACTCGGCCTCAACCGCTACGGATCCGCCGTGTCCTCCCCCGCCGGAGACCTCCCCGACGCATCCGCCTCCGCCGAGACCAAAACCGCTGAGAAAACGACTTTCGATGTGAAGCTTGAGAAGTTCGATTCCGCTTCGAAGATCAAAGTCATCAAGGAGATAAGAGCGTTCACGGAGCTGGGGTTGAAAGAAGCGAAAGATCTCGTTGAGAAAGCTCCGGTTGTGGTGAAGACAGGTGTCACTAAGGAAGAAGGTGAGAAGATCACGGAGAAGCTCAAAGCCGTTGGTGCCACTGTTGCTTTGGAATAATAGAAATAAAAGCTTGATTGCAAAATGTTTTTTAATTTTTACAATAATGATTGCTGTTTGTGTTATATTGAGATGCCACTCTTATCAGGTAGTAGCTTCTTCATGTAGTACTTTGATTTTCTAGAGAGGTTGATTCTTTGCCTTCTGGTCTCTGGTATGACCTCGATTGAGCATTCTTGGAACCCGCGTCTCACGAACCAGTCTGCTGCTCGCGTTGTGAGGAGAAACAGCCTGTCTAACCCGAGAGAGGATGCTTTCTTCTCCATGTAATCTACAGTAAACAGATTGTGTGTGTCATTTATGTTTACTTTGGGTTTGGTTTGGTTTGGTTTGGTTTACCTAGTAGTTTATCGCCTTGGCCTTGACCGCGGCAGTCTGATGCAACCGCGATGGCTGCGACTTCTCCGCATTTGTCTTGGAAGAATGGGAACAGAGCTGCACAAGCGATGATTTGACCTTCCCTTTCGACTACCACGAAGGAGTCCAAAGCTTGGAGTAACTGCACTCAGAGATTTAAGTCTTTAACGATAGAAGGATGATACAACGGAAGATAAGTAAGGCTTTTAAGACCTCCTCATCGGTTCTGCGGACCAAGATCCCAGCTTCCTCCAAAGGTTTGATGATACGTCTGATTCCTGCAAGATCATCCACTTTGGCGTCTCGTGTTCCTTCGTATACATCACTGTAGGCAATGCGCGTAACAGTCAGTATAGCAATGTAAGAACGATAAAACCGAGCAGATGAGTATTACCTAGCAACCATAGTCCCCATTCCATCTCTTTTGAAAAGCTCCAACAATAGAACTCCAGTTATAGTACCATCCAACAAATGAACTCTTTTAACTCCACCCTTCAAGAAAAAGCAAAACAAAAGGTTTCAGTTCAAATGGGTAAGATGAAGACAAAGGTTCCACAAGAACTCACCCTGCAGACAAAAGCAGCAGCAGCCAGTTCGGAAAGATAACCGTTTTGGCGGCTTAGTCTCTCCTCACCACCAATAGCAAAACCTTGCTCACCAGACCCTAACCCACTCCCAATGTCAAATCCAACACCGTTTTGAAAGATCGGAGTGTGGCTTCCGTTTCCCCAAAACGCTGCTCTCCCGTTACCACGAGGTTCTTGATAAGAGATGCTTCCATCACCAACAGCCTTTACGTAATTAGCAGCAATGTCGCTTTGCTGCGCACGTTTTCTCACTAACATGTCTGCTTCTTGGAGTGTCAAGAAACGAATAAGATGTCCACTCTCATCAAGAATTGGACCGTCCATTATGCAAATAAGCTTATCTGCTCCTATAGCTAATGCACAAGCTGTAGCTACCTCATATGTACTGCACAAGTAAAGATGTGTGTCAATATATGTAACGCCCCGACCGTCTCAGGCATGGGAGGCCCATTAGCCGTGGGCGGTCGAGGCGTTACAATTGGCGTGGAAAACCTATTAGCGGTCTGGGGTTAC
This sequence comes from Brassica oleracea var. oleracea, assembly GCF_000695525.1. Taxonomy (NCBI): domain Eukaryota; kingdom Viridiplantae; phylum Streptophyta; class Magnoliopsida; order Brassicales; family Brassicaceae; genus Brassica; species Brassica oleracea. Next base: position 47,630,511 of record NC_027754.1, read on the forward strand.
AATATATTACATAATGAAAACATTTCTCGGAGGTAGAGAGAGAGAGTGCATACTTGCAATTTAAGACTTCTCCGGAGCTAGAGTGTCCCAAGTTCCTCAACAAGACTACAGAACCACCGTCAAGCCTCTCACAAATCCGGTCTACATCTATCTTCTTCACCTCACCCGTCGCTCCAAAATCAACACCATCAACAACGCCTCTCCTCTGCACCATCATCAACAAACCAGTGATGAGACTCAAGGAGTCGTATCATATGAACAAATCAAGAAAGTAAAAAAAAAAAAACTCACTTTTGCTGCAAAGAAGTTGCCGGTATCAACCCTGACACCTATATCATGCAAACGACTACTATCACCATGCCGACGGATATTGCAAATGGAAGGTCCAGGAGATAGTTTAGCCTCAAGCATCACTGAGATAGCTCCCGCAGCTTCCGTGGCGGCTTGCAACGATGCTGCGTCTGTTACTCTGTAACGTCCCACATATGTAGCCTCGCGTCCTGCAACACTCAATACACATTTAGAATCGAACATCCTAAGCCACTAGAGGCAATGTTTTTATTCATTTCTGACCTCTTTCAGACAGAAGCTGGTCGATTTGCACTTGTGTTCCTGGAACTAGAACGAATCTTATCCCAAGATGATGGAGAAACGCTATGTCCTGCACCAAAATCAAATTACTTAAATAACCTTTGAGAAGTGTAATCACATTTGCAAAAGGATACCTTTAAAATGGGATCACAGAAAGGGCCGGCGAGTATATCGCCGGAGATGACAACGACGAAAGTGCAGCCACCGTGGGCCCACAGATAAGGCCAAGCTTCACGGAACCAGCGCACGAACTCTTTGTCGTCCACTGGATGCTCAGCCCCCGCGTCGCCGCCTCCACTCGCCGCGTAGCTGTTGTACGTATTGCATTTCGCCGCCACGGAACCAACCGGTTTAAACCTAAACCGGATTTGACCAGGGTTTAACTTATTTTCCGGCTTGAAAGACGAAAGATCGTTCCTCGTTCGGCGTAATTGAAAAGACGCAGAACGCAACAAAGCTCCCTGCTCCATCATTTTTTACTTGCACTGCTTCGTTTTAGAAGAAATCAATTAAGATTCCATAGAAAATGAATTTAAACCGGCGGGAGACGGCGGCGGTAAGTGGGACCCATCGTCACGGATTTTTACTATTTGATAATTTAATTCTTTTCCGAATTTGCTTCTTCTTCTTTACCGAACTCTTTTAAAATGTCTGGTCGTGAGAGAGAGAGTACTTTAAAGTGTGTCTCCACGTGGATTAAATTGTTCGATTCCGGTCAACCGGTTCGGTCCTTCACTCCCCAACTGGGTCAGCTTCTTAGTCAAAGTGAGACTCTTTTTTTTTTTTCCACCAGGTTTTTAATATTAATAAAACGGCAGCAAACCCAACTACAAGGCCGAAGCCCCACAAAACAAACATCAGGAAACCCAAAATCTTACGGGCCAAATACCCATAACCCAAATGGGCATGCGGCCCAAAACAAAAGAAACCGGACGACTTCGGTAGACCCACGCGTCAAGGAGGCCGAACGCGTGTAAAGATCAACACCGTCAGGACGACACGCGTCTCTTCCGCCTCAACTTGACCGTCACCGCCTTGAGACGTCATCGGAGCTACACTACCGCAAACCTCGAGTTCAGAATACCGGAGAGCCTCCATCGAAACCAAATCTTCTCTTCAACGCTTTGTCTTCACTTCGGAGAGCTTCATCGATCCAATCGAGATCTCATCTGACTGAACAAAACCGTGAACCACTTGGAACCACGAACCGAGAACCACACACGAGCCACAAGCGGAATCCAAAACCGATCCAACGAACTGAAACACCTAAAGCCGGTGACGCAAGACTGAGAGAGCCTTCACCCCCCGGAGACAAAACCGACGACGGTGGAGCTGAAGAAGCCTCCACCTCCCGGAAACAAGGACCGGCGGTGACGGAGCTGTAGGAGCCTCCACCTCCCGAAAATGAAACATCAACTGGCAAGACGATTAGCTTCACTGCGCCAAACCTCCACACGACTGCGCTTTTACTCCAGAAGCAGATCCGCCACGGATGGGACCTGAACCAGAGTTCAGGCAAGACGGAAGTCAGAGGAGACAAAAGACAAGCGAAAGACCAACATCTTTTACGGTAACTCGAGGGGCTCCGGCGATGGCACGCACGCTCACGCGCCGGCCGCTCGCCGGACCCAATCTTAGATCTACTTTCTCTCTCTACTCTCTTTGCTGCTTCTTACACCCAACTGAATTTGTCTAGTCAACGTGAGACTACACAAACAATTGTTTAGAAAGTGGGTTTTTTCCTTCTGTTCACACATAAGTAAAACGTTCTTGGGTATCTTTCTGGCCCAAACCCATTTGAAGTGTCAGTAAAGTGGGCTTTTGAGGAATGTTGTGGAATTATTATCTTTTGCATAAACCCCCCCTCTCTACCTATAAGGACTTCTGACCCACCTGAGTCCTTCCTCAAACAATGGAGGAGGAGAAAGATGTAGTCTAGAGTAGAAGAAAGACCAGACCTCCCCACTATAAGGACAATCAAAGAAGATATGTTGCCTACATTCATCGCTGCTGCCACAGAAAAGACATAAAGGAGATACAGAAACCCCCCAACGCCTCATTCTGTCTCTAGTTGACAGTCTATCAAGAGCTACTAGCCACATAATAAAACCATGCTTAGGAATCATACCTGCAAACCAAACTGACCTATACCAAGGTACTGGCGGAGACTGATTATACAAGTAATTCCACAATGCCGAAGAGGAAAAGCTATCTCTAGGAGCGTTCCCTCCAATCTGCCAAAGATAGCGATCATCCACTTCAGAGTTTAAAATATCCACCGGATCCGGCAAAGAGTCCCTTAAGAAGGATATAATAGGGTTTCTTGATCTCAACGAACTTAACCACCACTGATTACCCATAAGAGCTTCACGAACTGTCGCTGTCTCTGCTAAGCCTGTGATTCTTGGAGCATTAACACTCAATAGTTCAATCAAAGGACCTAGAGATGTCCAGTTATCGAACTAAAAACTTCCAGAGGTTCCTGAGCCTATTTCACAGAATACAAAGGGACGAGCCAAAGTCCTAAGCTTGCAAAGGGATTTCCAAATCCAACTTCCTCCTCTATTTGCATCAAGAATCACAGAATCAATATTACGTTACCAAATTGGATAATTCACTTTTCTCAGAAACACGAAGTTTAGATAAAATCAAGTACTACTATTTTTACTCAATACTAGTCAAAATTCAAACAATATATTATATTTTCTATTAGTGTTTATTTTTAACTATTAATAAAAACAAATGATGTTGCAATGGAGCATATCTACTTTATGGTGGCTTTTTTTTTGTGAATTTACTAGTTCCACAAGAAGCTGTTACACATTTGCTCTAAAGTCTTCAAACACCCAATTGGGAGGAGAAAGATAGAACCCCAAAAGGATATAGTTGAGTAAATGACTGATTTTAACAACTGAAGACGTCCCGCGAACGATAGATGCCTCACTGTCCAAGATGAGAATCGCGAATGGAGTTTGTCTATCAGCAGCTGATAATCTTGTCGCCTAAGTTTCTTCGTCGTGAGAGGAACCCCTAGGTATCTGATGGGAAAGGAACCTTGAGATATTCCATGAACCCGAGCAGATGCTCGAGAGCGACCAGAATCACCTCCATCAAAGAAGACCGCACACTTACTCTTGTTTATTCCCAGACCGGAACATTTATTAAAATTCTCCAGAATTGACAGCAAACCTTGCAAGGACTGATCCGTCCCGTCGAAGAAGAGGAGAACATCATCAGCGAAACCCATATGAGTGATGAGGGGAGCATTTCCTTGAGGGTGAGTACCAAACCGATTATCCATAGCTCCTTTATCCAACAGCTTGGATAGAATATCCATTGCTAGAACAAACAGCAGAGATGATATTGGATCCCCTTGGCGCAGGCCTTTTTTGCCAGGAAAACAATCCAGCAACTCGCCATTAAAAGCAATGCTAAAGGAAGTTGTTGTGATGCACTCTCTGATCCAATTCAGAAACACTTCTGGTAAATCAAAGGCCTTTAGAATGTTGAGCATGAACTCCCAATTGAGGTTATCGTAAGCTTTCACCAAGTCTATCTGAAGACAGCCCCTCGTTGTTTGACCTCGTTTGTGGAAACCCGACACCAGTTCAGAAGCCAAAAGGACATTCTCGCAGAGGAAACGTCCCTTGATAAATCCTACTTGGTTCAGCTGGACTGCCTTAGAGACGAAGATCTTTAGCCGCTTCTTTAGAAGTCTTGCAACCACCTTATAAATAGTAGAGCAACAAGAAACCGGTCTGAATTTAGATAGCTCATCAGCTCCTGTCATCTTGGGCAAGAGAGCAATAGTAGTAGCATTAAACTTCCGAAGCATTCTCCCTGAGGAGAAAAACTCCTTAACAGCTTGAATAGAATCTACTCCAACTACCTCCCATGCATCTAGAAAAAACTCCACTGAGAAACCGTCGGGACCCGGAGCTTTGGACTTTGGCAGTTTGAAAAACACTTCCTTGATCTCTTCATCAGTTGGGAGACGAGTTAGTTCAGAGGCTAAGGAGTCAGAGCATCTGAAAGGATGCGTAAGGCGAATCTCATCGACTGACATCGGCTCAATTCCCCTGTTTTCTGAACCTAAGAGATTCTTAAAATAAGCCACAGTCATGCCCTTGATTTGTTCCTGATTGAAGATCCGAAGACCTGAGGAGTTCCTAAGGTATCGGATAGCATTCCAAGACTGTCTGTTCATAACCGCTCGATGGAAGAATCTAGTGTTTGAATCCCCTTCTTTAAGCCAACGAATTCTTGATTTAAGCTTGAAAAAGTTCTCTTGCGCTGAAGCAAAGAAAGACCAAACCTCTCGAGCTTGAGACTCCTCCGTTACCAGTTCTGGTGTTGGAACAGTTAGTAGTGCGTTCTGAATCCTTTCCAACTCTACTAGGGCATCCTTAGTACGTTGCTGAATATTACCAAACCCTTCTCTATTCAGACTACGACAACACTCTTTAGCTAGCTTCAATCGCTGACCCAAAAGAAAGAGCTTAGAACCTGTACCGACAGATTGACTCCAAGAGGCTTGCAACCGGGCCAAGAATTCAGAATGTGTGGAGACGAAGGAGAAGTACTTAAAGCTCTTTCTTCCAGAGTGCTCTGAAGGAGATAGTGAGATTAGACACGGTGAATGATCCGAATCGCCTGGAGGATCGAAGATCGCCAGAGATTCCGGGAACTGATGAAGCCAAACAGGATTGACTAATGCCCTGTCTAATTTCCGCAAAATAGGATCCTCCGGTCTGGAATTATTCCAAGTGTAGAAAGTTCCCCTGCAGTTGAGATCAGTAAGATCATTTGAATCCAGGAAAGTTCGAAACTCCTCCATACCTCTAACCGGTGGATCATAAGCCTCTATAGAATAGTGTTCATCGGAGGACAGGATTTAATTAAAATCCCCCAACAGAAGCCAAGCACTAGACGATAGAGGAGAGTTGGTATTAACTGTTGTCAGGTCCTGCCACAGCTCGCCACGCTGAGCTTCGGTATTGAAACCATAGACAACCGCCACTGAAAAAGACGTTCCAGTAGCCGGATCAAAAACCCCACACAATATAAACTGAGCTGTCTTTTTGTAAACCACCACTGATACAGCTGGATCCCAGATAATCCAAATCCTGCCGAGATCAGAGTAAGAGTAATTATCATCCCACCTCCAGCCAGGGAAGGTAGAAGCCATAATCGACGGTGCATTCTCCTCTGAGACTCTATTCTCTAAGATACCCCCGAAGACCGGCTTATTATTCGTGAGCCAAGACTTTACAAAACGTTGCCGAGCTGTTTGATTAAAACCCCTAACATTCCAAGAGAAAACCTTCATATTTACAATAAAAGATGGAGTGTAGAGTTAGGCCCGCTTAGTATCTCTCCCCAAGGACTTTCCTCGGATAGATGAGAACAAGAGGGAGACAGCTGAAGAAGGAGAGGCTGCTGCTAGGAGCGCTTCCTGACGTTTAAGTCTTCTTGCCTTCTTTAGTGCTGCAGGAGAGGGTTGGAAGGGGATTTCACCCTCTTCCAAAGCAGTGTCCGGCGCTGGAGCTTGATTATTCAATGACTGAAAAGAATGATCATCCACTGGTGCCTGAGGATGAGTATCTGAACCCGTATCAACAACCACCTGCTCATGAGCCGGATCGCTTGGAAGTCGAAGCTTTTTTTTCTTGTCCTTTCTATGACTTAAGTATAGTACTGAAGGCTTCTTCTGGGGAGAGGCCAAACCGGCAACACTTTTAGAGGAGCTTGCTAATGCGACATCTTCCACCACCTGAGGCAGAACCTGAAAGGAAGGGTCATCAGAAATTGGGATATCGTTAGAAACCTTCTCCAATTCCATAATGGAACCCGAGTCCGGCGCAGAAAGGTCCTTGTTCTCTACTGTAACCTGAGCCACAGAAGAAGAAACACGAGGCATATTTTGGTGCTGCTTGAAATTTTTCCTATGAATTGGGATGGTGCAATACTTGAGCATGTGGCCGAATTTACCACAGTTACAACATTTAGGAGGCAAGCGAGTATACTCCACATTGGCTCGAACAGAGTAGCCTTGATTGTCTCTAACAATGACTCCCAAAGGAGGTAGCGCTTCCAGCTTGATTTCCACCTTCACTTTCGTGTCACCGAAATGGAACGGTTCCAACCTTGAGTTTTCAGTATGCAACGGTTCACCAATGCCACTGGCAATCACACTAATTCCATCCAAAGAATACAGCTGCGGAGGAACGTTCTTGAGCACCGCCCATGTGGGAGCTGTAGTCAAGTCCTGTAACTCCAAGGAAGCTTCAGGGGTCCAAGGCAGGGCCGTCAAAGCACAGTTATCAACTTGCCAATAACCCACTTGTAGCACCCACTCCCGAGATGCCGTAGAAGGAACAAAGATTAGAGCCGCCGTCTGCGAAAGAGTTCGAACCGTAATGTTCCCATGTTTACCCCAAACCGGATTCAAATCATCGTATATCTTGGACGGAGAAGGGCAACGGCCATGGAAATGAGCTATAATGTGGTCTTTCCAGGCCTCAGAGGCTTGAAGAACCACCGAATCTGGAGCGAGAACCACCGGAATCCCATCTATCTCACAAGTGGGAGATGAGATCTTGCGAAGATTTCTGAGTGAGTTTTTGAATCTCTGAGCAAAGGAAGGAGCTTCAATCGACGGGATAGCCGCTGGAGCTGATGAGCTTATGAGAGGAGGAGGCGATTCTGAATCGGGAGAGACCATATCGTCAACGTCCGGAGGATCAGGGGTAAGCGAAAGAACCCCAGCTGAGACCATTTTTTTTTTTTTTTTAGAAGCTTACAGCGTTAATTAATTCCTTCGATTTAAGTTATGTTGTTATCTAATTTCCCGGCTAACAATCTCGACTTCTTTTAAATTTGTTATTTATTTATCCTTTTTATAAAATTATTGATGTAAACTAGCGTATTTAGTGTTGTTGACAATAAAATTAGCATAATTAACGTTGATAAAGAGTGTAACACTACATTTAAAAAAAAAAGGTTTGGATCACGTACCGATGTAAAATTAAAAAGGTGGGACAATAACAAGCAAAAAGAGGAAACGAATAGAATATCTCAAGGTTATCCGAATCAATGTAAGAGGAAAGATAATATTCCCACGAGACACCCAAAGATACTCCTTCAGGGTAGATATTTCATTACCTGCTACGTCTCTTTCATATATGCCATCTCATACATAGATGACAATTCACTATTTATGTTGCGACGAAATCACTATTTTATTTTGTTTTCTCAAAGACTCGAGAACGCATGCATGATTGATGATCGTTGGTTTGTATAAGAAATACCATCTTCACGTAGTAGTCTACAAAGGCTAAAATCGCCGAGTTCATGAATGTTTCATTAAGTTTCACCTTATTTCGTGATGACTTTTACGATTATTCGTTTTTTCTATCAAGCATTTACTCTGTTTTCGTATAGTTTACATGCTAAATACCCGAAAACTAAACTCAGCTAAAAAATCCCCGAAGTGTATCAAGTAATTATAACAGCGCGAGAAAAAAAAAATGGTTGTAACGTTGTTTGTTAATCGAATATGATATTTCCTTCTCTCAAAAAAAAAATGATATTTCCTTATACCTCGGACGACAAAACGCTATAAATGGCTTCTAAATTTAATCCTTCACACACACGAAAATAAAAGAATAAATAAAAGGCCCCACAACACACAAAAACTTGTGGTCTTAATAAAATATTTTTGTTGAGAATTTATTTTATAAAATATTAAACCATTGATGTGACTAAAAACGCTTATAGGAGGAACTAACCTAATAAAATAAATATCAATAAACATAATGAAAATAAATAAATATATTTCTTAAAACAAAACATATATTTATTAATTTAGTTTTAAACAAAATAAAGATTTCAATTCATTTCTCTGCACATATGAATATTTTTTTTTTTTGATAATCGAGTGTCCTGGTCTCACCGTGGTGGTGCAGACTAGAGACCGAATCTCGAAGATGAGTCATGGCCAGACAACGGTTTTGGGTCTTGGATGCCAGAGCAAGTCCGCATGTAAATTCTATAGTGGCCAATGAATATATTTATAAAAATTGTTTTTCTCTTCTGTATATTCAACAAAAAGTTATAAATATTTTTTAAATTATAACTGTGCATCCACACATTTTTTTACATTCCATATTAGTTTTCCAGTTATAGGCCAACATAGCTATTCTATAAATGGCTTGAGAGCCTCCCCTATAGTCCATACTCATACCAAAACAAGATATCTCTCTCTCCTCTGTTTTTGAGAAACAGAGCCTTTCAAGATCTGTTTTGTTTGACTTTTAATCTTCTCTCTCTTGCTCGCATGGTTTAAAGATCTTTCTCGTCAGCATTGAAAATCGAGGTAAAGTTTTCTCGCCAAATCTCTTCTCTCTTCAAGAAATCTAAGACGAACGTTTCCTAATACTCTGTTTTCGTTCTTGTTTGTCTCTCCATGTTAGTTTGAGATCCCAAGAACACCCTTCCTGATTTGTATCATTTTTTTTCTTATTTTCCTTGTAAATTCAGGTAATTTCCTCAAAACCATTTATAGATTTAAGCTTAGTTCTAACAAAAGTATGATGCTTTCTGTAATTAAAATATGCTGAATCTGCAAACTAAACTCCATTTCTTCGGAGAATTTTCATTGTTCACAAAAAAAAAAAATATATCAAGATTTAGCATAAATGTCTAAACTTTAATTTCTGGATCGTGATTTAGATCTGTTTGATTGAAATGATCTCTAATTTAATTCATTTGGTCTTAAAATAAAGAGGATGGGTGGTGAGGCAGAGATCAAGCAACAATTACAACCTAAATCTCTTCCAGCTGAGAAGAAGCAACACAACGTGAAAAGGAGGAGATTATGGCATAAAGTGAAGTACCAGTTGGTGGAGTATCACGCATTGCCTGCTTATCTGAGAGACAACGAGTACATAATTGGTCATTACAGATCCGAATGGCCCATCAAACAAATCCTTCTCAGCATCTTCACAATCCACAACGAGACCTTGAATGTTTGGACGTAAGTTTCTTGATTTTTACTCTTTCTTAAGATCCAAGAAACACTGAATGTGTATGTGTGTGTGGGTTTGGGATTTGCAGGCACTTGATTGGTTTTTTCCTGTTTCTTGCGCTTACTATATACACAGCCACCAAAGTACCAAGCGTTGTGGATCTTCACTCACTTCAACACCGTTTACCTGATATCTTGAGGAAGACAGATCTTCACAAACTTCACTCTGACCTCATGTCTCGCCTTCCTTCTAGTCCATCTAAGTGGCACGTCATGGAGCTGCTCTATAACTGTCTGCCTGAAAGATTCTATCATGGCAACTACACCGACATGTGTGTTCTTGTAAGAAAACACACTATCTTTCTTTGCTTATAAGGGTTTCAAACAGTTGAGTAGTTCATATTTGTTAAGCCGTCTTGACTTATTTATCTTATATAATACGTAGATTCTTTTCCGATTTCCGATACGGGAGACTTTGTCTCTAATAATATTTTTTTCTCTTTATGCTGCAGCACTCAGTGAAGGAAGATCTTGCAAACATGATAGCTCCTCTGATCTTCAGACCAATCACTCGTTGGCCGTTCTATGCATTTCTTGGCGGTGCAATGTTCTGTCTACTAGCAAGCAGCACGTGCCACCTCCTCTCGTGCCACTCAGAGCGAGTCTCTTACATAATGCTTAGGCTTGACTACGCAGGAATCGCAGCTCTCATCGCTACTTCCTTCTACCCTCCGGTCTACTACTCTTTCATGTGTGATCCTTTCTTCTGCAACCTCTACTTAGGATTCATAACAACCTTAGGAATCGCCACCGTGCTTGTCTCTTTAATACCGGTTTTCCAAACACCGGAGTTTCGTGTTGTGAGGGCCTCTCTGTTCTTTGGAATGGGATTCTCTGGCGCGGCTCCCATCCTACACAAGCTGATCATCTTTTGGGACCAGCCTGAGGCGCTTCACACTACATGTTATGAGGTTTTGATGGGTTTGCTTTACGGGTTAGGAGCTTTGGTTTATGTGACTAGGATCCCTGAGAGATGGATGCCTGGTAAGTTTGATATAGCTGGACATAGTCATCAGTTGTTTCATGTTCTGGTGGTGGCCGGTGCCTTCACACACTATAGAGCTGGGCTTGTGTATCTCAAGTGGAGAGACATTGAAGGATGTTGAATAGTAAGATGGATATTGATATTTGATTTTTTTTGTTTGTAGCTTCCCCAAAAAATTGGATTGTGTGAAGTCTATGTGTAAGGAAATGTTTGTTTATATTCCAACAAGTAATTTGAATTTGGTGTTTCGCCCTCGCATGCAGACATAAGCATTTTATAATTATTTATTAATATATGCATTACTTATTAAGAGACAATAATGATAAATCATTCTTTATGTTTTCATTTGAATTTTTATACGTATTATAATTTTTTTGCAAATTTATTTGTATACTATAATCATCATTAAAAATTAGTCTTAAAAATCACTCGAGATTATCTTTTTAATTATTAAAAACTAATAATTACTTGATTACTATTTAGTTATGTCTTTTCTGCTTAAATTGTTTTTTTATTAAAAGATATATTTGGATAGCAACACAATATATATATATATATATGAATTATCTTTGTATTTTAAAATATATTTTTAAATTTTCCATAATTCTTATTATTATTAACTTTAATCACTTGTATTATCAAAAAAAAATTAAATTCATTTTTATTTTTAACTAATTTATATATTTTAATCATTAAGGGTATAAGCGATATTAACCACTCTAACTTTTAAAGTGAGTTCAAATGCAAAAAAAAATCAATTCGGAAATAATAGTATAGATTCTTAACTATATATTAATTAACAAACAAAATCCAAAACATCCTCTCTAACCTAATAAGACCAAATTTTACTATGTATCCAACTTTTTCCTTGGGTTCCAAGCTTCTTTGCTTTGGTCAAGCTGGACCGTAATTAAATTGTCTCTATGTGTGTTATGGTTCCCTGCTTGCACCATCTAACCGTAGATGGTTCAGCTGGAGACCGACTCAAATCATTGATTATATTCCTAACCCTAGCCCTTGATGGTCCACTCCATGCTTTACCATATAGTACCCTCAGTTGGGAGACATAGAAGAAGTCGGTGAGTCGAAATTCTCCTTTTAAGAGTTTGGTGGGTTATAATATCTACAATATTGGTGGATACAACAATGGTTTGTCCTCTTCTAGGGTCTTACACATCTCACGAAGCTTCCAGTACACGGGTGGTCCGGGCATGCCCTCCTTTGATTGTTCGAAAGAATATGTGCCTTAGAGACAAACCTCTGTTTTCATGTAGACATTATTCAACTCTTGTTAGTAAATAAAGATGGAGATTGGGTCACAAAACTGACAACATTAAAACTAAGATGGACTCAGGGCCTGAAATACTGAAAACCTGAATCTGTAGAAAATCTTATGTTAGGCCCAAAATCACCACTTTACGTCATAGATAACTATAAATTAATTTTACAATTACAATTTAATTTCCTTAATAATGACCTTGGATGATCCTATTCTTATTTTGACGGTGATGTAATTTTTTTTAACGTCTAATTAATTATTATGCAATTACAACGATGGAAAACATTACAAAAATAATTTTACAGCCGACAATTCTACCATCATATGACAATGCACGTCTGACTGTATCATTCCGCGTTTTCTAGGATTTGAACTTCAAACCTCCTGGTGTAGAAGCATTAATGAAATATTAGTCAAACCATTATACTAGGAGACTTCCACACGGTGATATAATTTAAGATGAAAATAAATAGTTAGACAAATATATCTTTTTCTTTTGTGGATTATCTTCTTCTTTTACTTTTGTCCTCATATAGAGATTATCTTTTTATCAGCGGAAACTGCATTATAGGAAACAAATTTATGACTACGTGCCCGCAATTTTGCGGGTAATTATATTATATGAAAGAATATATATTATATTTAAACTGTTATAATTTTTAAATAATAACTAAAATTTTAAATTTTAAATTTTTTAATTTCAAATAGTTGGATGATAAAAAATTTCACTATATATTTTTAAAAGATATGTGAGATTTAAAATAATTCAACAACGTAAACCTTAGTCATTACAAATATCTTTCTTACAGAAAAACAATATTATAATTAATTCAGATAATTGGTTGCACAATTACTTTATATTTTATTTTAACACGTGAAAAAACCGAGAATACTCTAGCTTTCAAGAAATAAAAAAGTGAGTTTTTTTTGTAGGACCAATACAATGATCTAATTCTTTTATCATGAAAATATTTTGTAAACTTTTTTGTGGATTTTAAAAAACATAAAAAGTTCTAATAATTCTTTATCTACAAATCTAATTCTTTTATATAAGAATATATAACCATTAAATTTCTTTCAATAAAAGAAGTTAAAGAATTTTATTTAATTATATATAAATAATTGACAAAGAAAAAGAAACTGATAAAACATATATATTATTTCTCCAATTATACAATTAGTTACCTTAAATCATTATTTGTGATATTACTTGTGTTATTTGGTAATTTATATTAATTAGTTCTATAGTTACATTTTATTTTTAAATCTGATTAAAATAAATAACTAATAAACGTCAACAACAATCAAATTATAAATATTTTTTAAAATTTAACCTAATAACAATACATAAGAAAAAATCACTTAAGTGACTTCTATATTAATATATATTATGATTTATCTCTTTAATACCAATGATAAATTTGGTTTATGTAAACATGAAAACATGTATTAGAAAAATGGTAGTCTAAGTAATTTCTCTCGTAATTTTGTCAAATCACAAATCATACTTTCTCACTCATTTTTTCTTTAGTGTTTAAAATAAAACTTAAATGGGTTAAGCAAACAATTTATTCCCTTAAAACATACCTATTTTAATAAAATCTTATTAATTAATAAGAAAAAATAATATTTAATTTTTTAAATAACAATTTTTTTTAGGCATATATACTTAATATTAATGTGAGATCCAATATATATCAAAATAAAATATTTGTATTTGTATAAAATTAGTTAAAAATTTATTATTGTAAATTTTAAAATTTTATTATACCGCAAAATATAAATTTATACTACTTGCAATTTACATTATATTTTCTATCTTTGACTTTAACAATTGTAGAACATGTCATTTTATTGTTCTTTCTTACTCAATTTATCGCAATGTTTTAAAACACACATAAAACTAATTAGTTCAAATTTATAGTAACACAAAAAATACATGCATCTCGACAAATAAATAAAATTAAACACAAAAGAATATAAAAGAACCAAGAACACAACAAACATATTTTATTACTCTTCCCTTATGTTTTCTATTTATGTCTCCTTTATTTTTTTACTATTCAAAACAAGCATGCTAGTTTTATTATAATAAAAGTTATATGAATTATATTAATAGAATATCAACTCTAGGAAAAACATGTGAAAAATACTTTGATTAATTTAATTTAAAATGACTTACTATATAATAATTTAAATGAATTACCATATAATATAATTTTAAGTGATGTACCGTATAATAATTTTAATTCATCTGTTTATATTAATAGATGAATTAAATAATATATTTTGATTAATATAATTTTAAATGACTTATCATATAGTTTTTATGTTTTACAATATAGAAATATTTTAATCGTTTCTAAAAGTGATAACTTATCTATGATATCACATTGTCATTAGAAAATGATGAGAATTTTTTAAAATTATATATTTGACTATTTTGCATTCATTCGAAACATTTTTGAATATATATATATATATATAGTGAATGGGTGAGTTTAATTAATATTATTAGGTTTACATTAATTATTTTTCTGGAATATATGATTTATTGTATTCACTACTAATATTAATATATTAAAAACCGTTTTTATAATTATTTCTATAGTATCATATGTATTTAAATGTATATTATCAATTCATATAATGTAATTTATGATATTTAATTATGTCTATAAATAAATTATATTAATTCATCTATATTTAAAATGTTTAATTGTATGTTTGGAAACATATATTAGATTAGATAATTCTAGGGTCAGTTTTCTTTTAAAAACTTTAATTAAATAAATTAAAAATTAAAAATCATCAGCTAATCAAATTATAAAAATTAATTGAAATTTTTTTCTATGAACGACACATCAGCATAAATTAATTAAGTGTTTTTTCAATTAATATACAGGGGGATTAATTACAATTACAATTTAATTTTCTTAATAATGACCTTGGATGATCCTATTCTTATTTTGACGGTGATGTAATTTAAGATGAAAACAAATAGTTAGACAAATACGTATCTCTTTTTCTTTTGTAGATTATCTTCTCCTTTTACTTTTGTCCTCATATATAGATTATCTTTTTATTAGTGGAAACTGCATTATAGGGAAACAAATTTATAACTAAGCTAGATTTATATTTCTTTTGACTTTCAGGATTTCATTCTAAATCAGAAATGATTTTGTGTCAATAATCTTAATTTCTATTTTTCTTACCATACATTTTAGTTGACTAATTCACCTCACATCTAAGCTAATAACCCCAAAATCAGTATAACTTGCAATACATCTAAGCTGTTTTATAGAGTTTTCCTTTTACCACCCAAATCGGCTACGTTGTAGTTCTTATATTTTTACAGTTTTGAGATTTTCTCATTTACCATCACCATCATCTATGGGAAAGCACGGCGGTGCAAAGACCAGAACCGCTGTCTGTTTCTCAGATGGAGTTATCTTCTTTGCCGGAGCTTTCATGTCTCTGATTCTCGTTTGGTCCTACTTCTCAATTTTTTCACCTTCCTCCAATTTCACCCTAATCGGTTTTCGACGAGGCACCGAACCGGCTAAATGCTCCGGTTTCGACATGCAATTCGACCCGGAAGATCCCGGTTCTTTTTACGACGACCCGGATCTGAGCTACTCGATCGAGAGACCAATCACGGGATGGGACGAGAAACGGAAACAATGGCTCGAATCGCACCCCTCGTTCAAACCCGGTTCAGAAAACCGGATCGTGATGGTGACCGGTTCGCAACCGGCGCCGTGTAAAAACCCGATCGGAGACCACCTGTTGCTCCGGTGCTTCAAGAACAAAGTCGATTACTGCCGAATCCACGGCCACGACATCTTCTACAGCAACTCTCTGCTTCACCCGAAGATGAATTCGTATTGGACGAAGCTCCCGGCGGTTAAGGCGGCGATGCTCGCTCACCCCGAGGCGGAGTGGATTTGGTGGGTGGACTCCGACGCCATTTTCACCGATATGGAGTTCACGCTGCCGTTGCACCGTTACCGTTATCACAATCTCGTGGTTCACGGTTGGCCGAGTATTATCTACGATCAACAGAGCTGGACGGCCGTTAACGCCGGCGTTTTCCTCATTAGGAACTGCCAATGGTCGATGGAGTTAATTGACACGTGGAAGAGTATGGGTCCCGTGAGTCCAGACTACGCCAAGTGGGGTCCGATCCAACGGTCTATATTCAAAGATAAGCTCTTTCCCGAGTCGGATGATCAGACGGCTCTGATTTATTTGCTGTATAAGCATAAAGAGGTGTATTACCCTAAGATATACCTCGAAGCAGAGTATTATTTCCAAGGGTACTGGATCGGTGTCGTTGGGGGTTTCTTCGCTAACGTGACGGAGCGGTACCTCGAGATGGAGCGAGAAGACGCCACGTTGCGGAGACGGCACGCGGAGAAGGTGAGCGAGCGATACGGTGCGTTTAGAGAGGAGAGGTTTTTGAAAGGCGAGTTTGGAGGGAGAGGGAGTCGCCGGAGAGCGTTCGTGACGCATTTCACGGGATGTCAGCCTTGTAGTGGGGACCACAATCCGAGTTACGATGGTGACACGTGTTGGAATGAGATGATCAGAGCTCTTAATTTCGCTGATAATCAGGTGATGCGCGCGTACGGGTACGTGCATACTGATCTGAGTAAGACTTCTCCTCTTCAACCTCTGCCGTTCGATTATCCTGATGAGACATGGTGATTTTTGTTGTGTGGTTTAACTTTTAGTGATTATAATGGTCTGGAATATTTACTAGTTCGTTGCATTAATCTTGATTAGGAGTAATTTGAAAGATAATTCAAATTAAAAAAACTAAAACTAAAAAGGAATTGGACTAGAGTATTATCCATGTCCCATGCATGACACAAACAACGTTTTGAATTTAGTTGAAACACATTATATATGATGCATATAAATCAAAGCTATTCAATATCATATCATATGCTTCAACATGCATGAGCAACGGTTATCGGATAAATGTGACTAGTCTATCGCAAAGTTTGTTATATTCTATTTCTCAAATCATCCGATCCACACCATTATGAGCTCCCACCACATCGACAGTCCATTCATAATAATTTGGGTTGGTGATGTACATATCTAGCTGCCTAGTTGGTTAGTTATCAAATCACAATCACATGTATATAGGACCTTAGGTATTTGCGTACACATCTACTAATTATAATAATGACTAGATGATACTCGGGGAATTTTTATAGTAATGTTTGTTTATTAAAAGGTTTTAACATTTTGCAACACTACAATCTTTATCGATTATAAAATGATGAATACAAATGTTGGTCTCTTAAATATATCATCGTTGTTGAAGAGTTAACGTATTACGTCTCATTTTAATTATTATTAAGATTTCATATGCACAAAAGAAAATTAAGTTTTGCGGCTGACACAAATCACGAAAACTAAATAGGCAACATTGATTGTATAATGACGAAAGGAAATTATGTTTTCTGCTCTCGATTTCTTTACTATTGACTCTCCATAAGTAGATTCATTTTCTATCTCTATAAAATTGTGATTTCATTCTCGTCTTTGTTTTATTGATATGAGTTAAGTTTCTTTTTTTTAAAAACTTTTTCTATGAATTCAGTGAATTAAATAAATATCAATTTAAAAAAAAAAAGACATTTGTAAAAATTAGTTTCACTTCAGATACATATCTAAGAATCAAAATTTTGAAAAAAAATCACCGGCAAACTATATTAACAGATCAGTGTTCAAATCTAATATATCAAGTTGTTATAGAATATATAAGTGACTCGAAATATAAATGTCTGTCTAGTATATATTCACCAGCTTGATCTAAAAATCATCTACTTCTTGAACAACAAAGCAAATTACTTATTTCACCATTTCAAGTAATATTTGAATCCATACAGGTAATATCTGAACCTGAATGGATATCCGAAGATAACCAAACATAAGTATACTTAACCATATATTTCTAGTTTACTTCTCTCATTTTATTCAAAATATTTATATTAATGATGTTTATTGCTCAAAATTAGATAATATACATATAATTATGGACAAAATTATTTGCTACTCACTTAAAATATATATCAAGCTCTTGTTTCTTGCATTAACAAAAGTTGCATTTAAATTTTTAAAACAACAACTAAATTAGTGTCTTTCTATTTTTAAAGTTTTATCTCCAAACCTATTAATAGTTTAATTTTTTTAAAAAATAGAAAACCAGTTAAAATATATTTTAAATACAAAAACTTAAACAATGAATCATTTTATTTATTTTTTCTTCAAAACTTAAATATACAAACGCGGCCCAAAATATCAGAACCCGAACATAAAATACATGAACCCGACTCGAAGTGTAGAAATATCCGAACAGGTTTTATATCTTTATACTGAAATTCCCGATACGAACCCGAACGTGTATCCGAACGCCCACCCCTATGATGTATGATCATCATTTGTA
This sequence comes from Brassica oleracea var. oleracea, assembly GCF_000695525.1. Classification (NCBI taxonomy): domain Eukaryota; kingdom Viridiplantae; phylum Streptophyta; class Magnoliopsida; order Brassicales; family Brassicaceae; genus Brassica; species Brassica oleracea. The sequence goes on from NC_027754.1 coordinate 47,648,917, forward strand.
TCTTGCTTAAACAAAAAAAAAGTTGAACCTTTGATCACAAAATTTTCAATGTGAGACTTTTACCATTTTTAGTAATTTATAGTCGTTTTTAAAAATTCAAAATAAAACATATAAGAAAAAAAATCTAATTTTTTTTATTATATACTTAATGTAATTGTTTAATTTCTTTTAATAGTATAATTTTTTTTTAAAAAAGAGAGGTTAGAAAAATTGTTATCAAATATGTATTATTCATAATCATTAATTGTCATATATATTATAGAGATAAGGATACTACTTAGAGATAAACATAACTTGTATATCGGGTTTCCAACTTAAAACCAATTGGTAATTAGTGGATTGACAACTAACTCTTTATATATTACTTAAGGTCCCTTAGAATTCCCGATGTGAGATATAATATCTCTAATACTCCTCCTCGTGACGATGACTCTTATCGGCCAGACATCTCGAAATCTCGGTCGAGCGAGTTAATTACTACATTTATACCCGGTCGGGAAGGGTTAAGTACGAACTTTTATACCCGGTCGGATAGGGTTTTTATTAATTAGGGGTTTAGGATATTTTAGGATCTGAGCTCTGATACCATGTTCGGATTTAAGGATCACCGGTGTTAACCATATTATGCAATTCTGTAGCTTTTATTTAAGAAAAGAAAAAATATTATTTTGTACACTACTAATTAATTTGATAGTTAGTTTAATAAAAATCATAGTATATGTTTATATGGATCAACTTGTTTTTCTAACAATTTTAAGAATCATTTTCGTGACGGCATGTGCCTACAAAAAATATGTTATAATGCTCGATGATTAATATATAGGGGATATAGAAGAGAAGACTAACTTCATTATATATGGAAGAAAATGGAATATTGAAAATATTATACAAACGACACTACGTTAACGTTTTTATTTTCACTTTTACAACAATATGGCAAAGCAATACACGCATTGGTTTCACTCTTAATTACGTAAACCACTCAATCATTGGATCAAACAAGATACGGAATATTACATACAATAGTTACTGGAGAGCATAAGTATACTTGGCAACACTGTAACTCTTACTCCTTTGAGTCATCTTGTGATTACGCCCGAAATTAATCAAAGGACTTGTCTCATCAATTCTCTCAAACCTATGATAATCATCACAACTTCTCACACTCTTAGCCTTCCTCAATTTCAATTTCGTGGACGGTCCATGGCGCGTATCAGCGGTCGTACTCCTAGCTGATGCGGATCTACAAGTTCAGCTACACGATCCTCTATGGACCTCGCGGAATTTTGGGAGTGGCTTGCGCTGAGACTTCGTGATAGAGAGCTTACGGAGCAGACTGGTATTCCCAAAGACATGGCGCCGCCAAGGTCATGGGAAGATAATTGGTTCATGCTTTGTATGTACAAGTCTCTAGCTTTCACCACCATCTTTATGGGAACCTTCATGTACTTGCGTAGTCTGCTCTCTTTTTTCGTGCTCATATTTTTCTTACAAGAGATTCCAAAGTTCCTCCTTTCCGAAACCACAAAAAGAAAGCTGTATTTAAACATAGATCAAGAGAAGCTAGCTTAGTATTTACAAAGATTTTTTTTTTTGGAAAATTTAAAAATTTATATCAAACTTAAAATATGGTTGATGGCACTTGCGTACGGAGATGCATCATACTATTTAATAAGTATAACACGAGTTTTTCATTAATTAAATTTATATATATAACATGAGATGTTGAGAGTTTGATGGAATCCATGCTAAAAAAGCTAAAATTTGATTATGACAGCAAAATAAATGTTATCTTACTCTCAATTGGGGCGCCTGTTTAATTGTAACCCCCAAATTATTAGACCCATTCTAGTATTTTTATATTATGTGCAAGAGAAAAAAAATATGTAAACTCAACAGTTGACTTCAAAATATGAAAATAGAAGATGTGGACTTATCCCATGAAAATAATTGAATATCACAGCTAACTAATACTTAGAGACAAATTAACGTATTTGAACAAAGCAAATTTATCATATATAACAATTTCATCGTTTCCAACGAGATCAGGATTATATTAAGCTTGAAGTAATGTAGTCTGAATGCAAAGTCTGCATTGACCAAACAAAGTTATTGGGTGGTCCCTTTCTAACTAGTACATGAGCTTGTCACGTTGAAATTCCTTTTGACATGATGAAAGCTAGATCGATAATAGTTTAGCAATCCAAGCTTGTTTTTAATCATGTTTAGTATTGAGACATCTTCATATCTCCTTTCAAACAAACTTAATTGCAACCCTCTTGATGTTTCGTAAAGCCATACAACTATTATACCTTCTACTTCAACGCTTGATATAGTCCTGAAGTACCTGAACCCTAATAATTTGAAGCTCTTTGATGATCCCTTAACATTCATCTGCGACAACTCCTCGTGATGCTGAATCAGAGATAGCATAGTTGCATTTGAACCATCCTATATTTGGTCGAGATCAAGAGTAAGATGAAACAAGTGGTGTTTAAAGTGAGTTATGCGGTAGCAAATTCGTATGGTAACTTGTCTTTCAAAGTAGTCGTAATCCATTCATAAACATCCACATGCAAGTTTAACCCTTGCTGTGTAACGTTTAACCTTTGTTCAAGAAATCAAATTATTTCTAGATTTTCTATCCGCCCCATAGCAAAAAAGTATTTTTAATGATTAGTGAATCCTGCATTCTATATAGATTAATGATTTATATGCCTAATGTTTTTCCCTGTGCTTTAAGATTGAGAAAATAGAAGAAAATCTTTGATAATCATTATATTGATACTTATGCCAGACAAATAAGTTTAGTCCATCGTAATTTTTTACCAAACAAAAAAAGGATTTTTATCTATATAATAAGTACACTTCTTTCCAAATTCAAATCCGAAGGCTATTGATATACGTTTTTTTTTTTTTTGATACGTAATAATCTTCTCATCATTACAATAACAAAATCTCACGTGGACGGCGTTCTTTATTCTGTTGGACCAAATTAATTGTTCAAGGTGTTCCATAATATTCCCAGTCAAACACATTATAAAACTCAAATCAGTAAAATATTGAGAACACACTCGTTGAAAATTTCCATCATATTCACTCATGAGCATAATTTGTAAATAAAGGAAACTCACAAAAAAAAAACATGTTCTCAAAAGTCAAACCATTAGAAGAGTCAAAAACCAAAGGCTTGACCGGCCTTGAAAATGTTGCACACATAAATTCATAATATATATGTGAGATCCTACACATTCAAACTTCACCTCCAGAAATATTTGCTTATCCTAAAAACTTTCAAAAATCTGTAATCTCAGGCGTTCATGTCTCAGAGTTACCTTAGTGCCCAAGAAACTAATACGCTGACAACAAGAAATTACCTAATGTCACTCCATTCGACCAGGAAGCAACCTTCAAAGGCAATGAAGAGGCCTGTATCATCGCCTTTGAAGTCCATGCATCCCCAGGTTTACCGAGTCGAGCCAGTAAACTTCAAAGAGTTGGTTCAGAGGCTAACTGGTGCACCTGAGCACGATGATGTGGTTAAACCCTTCAAGAGTTTGGATGATTTGGCAAATGAGAGTTCTTCATCATTAGCATTTGATTTATCATCCTCATCATGGGGAGATTTATCACTTCAAACTCCTGCAAATCTCTCCAGATGGTAGCTTTTATATAGGACATAACATTTTATTTACTCTTGCAGGTACTTCCTTTGATTGTAATTCTCGACATACCTATTATGTATTAGATATTTAACAAAACCAGAAAGAAATATAAGAAAATAATGTTTATTAACTTTTTAATGGTAACTTGTGGAATAGTAGAATGAACATATTCTGCAGAACTTTACGGATTTTTTTTCAATCATGGTCATATTAAATCGGTTAGTCTATAGCTTTGATTGGTTAAACTTTTTTTTGTAACCAAATTAATAATAATTTGACATTTCTAATTTAAAACATATTTTAAACTCGATTCTATACTATATATAGTTATATATATATACATCTGGTATTTTGACACTTCCATTAAAAGAATTAATCAGTGATTCTATATACACATATATAACTTGTGGAAGTAATTTGAAGTTAACGACAAATAATTAACCTAAGGGTTATTCATGTCTATAGATATAATCAAGATGAGCCGTCAATGTTCTTCTCGTCAAGCAATCTTCGTCGTCGTCTTTCTCGCAACTCTCTCCCGCCGCTTCATATAATTTTGAATCCATCATTTCCTAAAATGTAATTAAACATATATGAATCAAGAAATGAAATTATACCAATTACGTATAAAATCTACATAATAACCGGGTATGTAGTATATATGACTAACCAGACTAAGTATGTCGGCCGAAGAGATTGTAAAGGAGGGGAAATCGGCCGGTTCAGGGCGGGCGGTGCACGTTAGCGTGGTGGTGCAACAAAGGACGAGAGCTACCATGAGCAAAGTAGAGAGATTATCCATTTTGTGATTAATTTTTGGATATTGACACCAATAATCACCGAACAATCTTTATATAGAGTCATTCTTGGTTAACTATATTCTTAATGTAGTCTTTATTTTAGACGGTTTTGTTCTTATCTTTTATTTTGTCAGTGTTCTTATCTTTTCCACACACACAAAAATAGTAAATAAACACAAAAATAGTAAATAAACACATATATCTCAATTCACTCGTCCTGGGAAGAGAAAAAGAAGAAAATATATATTTTTTAACATATTTTTAAGTTTTTAGTTTGTTGAATTTGATTAAATCTAGAGTACGCTAATAACTTTCTATAATTAACCATCAGACCAAAACAATTTAGCTGTGTATTTAAAAAAATTTCAACAACATTTACATCTATTTTTCTTCTAAAGTAACTTACCTTGTCTTCTTTATATAGACGTTTACATCGAGGGACACTTTCTCTCTTTTGTTAACGCCTGAAGACACATTGTATAGATGGAGCACAATATTGGGATACCTATCTTTTCGTTGGATATTAAAGCCCTCTGCGCGAGTTTGAAAAAAAAAAATTCTCTTTAAGGAACCAAACCAGATAATACTCTGGTTGGAATAAATGCAGCAGATGGAAAAGTAAAAGTAGGTATATGGGTTTTAGAGTCTCTTGTTTGGGCCGTTGATTTTTTTGGTGAAATAAGATCTAATGGCTCAGAAGAGGCGTATAATTTTGGCTCTAATAAATATTGTTCTTTAACGTATAGTTTTTGTTTGTGAGAGTAGTGTGATGTCATGTGAACCACACGGCTTTAACCCTTCCACTGATAGATTTTTCTTTTGGTTTCTAAACAAAAATCTATCTGAACAAAATTTTTGCCGTCCACACCGATCACATCCACACGTCACGACATCAACAACATCACCACAACCACTGACCATGAGAACCCCGTCCACAACTCTTTCGACCACATCAACAATATCCACACACACATTGACTAAGAGAGCTACCATCACCTCCATTAATTACCACCTCCAGTATCTCCTCTCCCTCTATTACCACTTTCGTATCCACCACCGAGAGCTCCATCCACAAATCTTCCGGTCACATCAACAACATCAACAACATCAACACAACCACTAACTACGAGCGACCACATCAACAATATCCACACACATTGACCAAGAGAGCTACCATCACCTCCATTAATCATCACCTCCAGTATCTCATCTCCCTCTATTACCATTTTCTTATCCACCAGCGAGAGTCTCATCCGCAACTCTTCCGGTCACATCAACACAACCACTGACGACGAGATCTTCATCCACAACTCTTCCGACCACATCAACAATATCCACACACATTGACCAAGAGAGCTACCATCACCTCCATTAATCACCACCTCCAGTATCTCCTCTCCCTCTATTACCATTTTCTTATCCACCAGCGAGAGTCTCATCCGCAACTCTTCCGGTCACATCAACACAACCACTGACGACGAGATCTTCATCCACAACTCTTCCGACCACCACCTCCAGTATCTCCTCTCCCTCTATTACCACTTTCGTATCCACCACCGAGAGCTCCATCCACAAATCTTCCGGTCACATCAACAACATCAACAACATCAACACAACCACTAACTACGAGATCCTCATCCACAATTCTTCCGGCCACATCAAAAATACCCACGCACACATTGACCAAGAGAGCCACCGTCACTTTCATAGGGTTTGGCCGAGAAAACAGAGTCAACTAGTTGTTCTAAGAAGCGGGGTCTAACTTTCCATGTGGAGTTTGTCTGTGAATCAAAGGAGGCAGAGAAGAACAGAGATCGAGATCGAGAACTAATCGGCAAGAGCGTTGAAGACTACGCGGCGATGGTCGGGGCCAAGGAACGATCCAAATACTGAAATCGAGAGGTGGAACACGGTAATACGATGTCGAGAGAGACGAATCAAGAAGATTTAGAGCGGCAGCGAAAGTATCTTTCTCAGATTACAAATTTGTCGCACGAGAGAAAGGGGGTAGGGTTTCGTCGTTTCATAGTTTTCTCAGATTAGGGATTTTGTTTGAAAAAGGAACCGACGCCAAAGAGATAAAGTGATGTTATATTTTGATTTTTAATTTATCTTATTTATCTAGATAGATAGTGTAACGAAATGAGATGTACTTTAGTTTAGTTAGAGGTTATGTTGGTAATATTTTTAGGGTAATGTGTCTTGTATGTTCAACGTGTCTCTTAGTGTAATTGACAACTTAGAACGTGTTTCCTAGGGTAAAATTTTCTTCTTTATATTAACACATATGGAAGTCGATCGTGGGACGAATGAATATTTTTGCCATGGAGTATTGGCTTGGTCACTTGAGTGGAGCGGAGAAGATTGTGGCTGGACGTACCGAAACAAAATTAATACACATGATAATGAGTATCAAAAATGTTGATGTGTTACGAAATGTATAGTCAACGTTTCGTTTCAACGTTTGGTTTTAATTTTAGGCCAAAATTACCAATATAAAAACTCTAATTAACTAATTATAAACGAAACTGATGGCATTAACGAAACATATTAAATTGCTCCCAACACTGCTCCTCCTCCGTTGCTGAAGCTGATTCCACCGTTAATTTCTCGCCGGTGACAATCTTGCTACAGATCCGTTAGTTGGGGGTGCTCTAATCCATCTCCTGAGACTCATCTCAGTCTCCCTACTACGGATGGAAGCTCAAAGATGGAACCTCTGTTCCTCTCTGTTTATGGAACCTCAGCTGAATTTTCCGGCGGGTTTTCAGTCTAATCTCTTTTCTTGAGTTTCCCTCTACTGTCCTGGTACAGTCTACTTGTCTCGCCACTGAGGATCTACTTTCACCATTAGGGTTTCCGTAACGTATTCCGTACGGTTGTGTTTTTCTTTCTCTGTTCTTTGGAGTGGAGTTCTCTTAGCATTGCCATGTTTCACCGCCTATCTAGAGCGGAGAAGGGTAAATGGAAACCGGACCCTCCAAGACAGAACTGGCGACCACCAGTAAATATTCCGGAGGTCAACAGCTCTTCCCTCATCGAGGAGAATAAATTCACTCTCATTGGATGAGTTACAAATCCTGCAGTGCAGAACACAAGAGCTCTTGTGGATTTCTTTCTCCAACACTGGCAGGTGGTAGGAACAATAACTGGAAGAGACCTAGGGCCTAATTTGTTCCAGTTCAAGTTTGAATCGGAGCATGATATGCAAACTATCCTATCTAAAGCTCCATTCCACTTCAAACGTTGGATGATAATTCTACAAAGATGGGAGCCTATTGTATCGGACTACTTCCCAGCCCTGATCTCTTTCTGGATCAGAGTCCATGGGATCGCTCTCCATTACTGGACTGATATAGCTCTTAACACTATTGGCGAGGAACTGAAACCTGTGGAGAATTTTGATGTAGATCGCGGAAGAGTAAGGGTACAGATTAACGGGCTGAAGCCGCTGGAGATGAAGATGGATATAAGCCTACCATCAGGAGAGATCAAGCAGGTTGATCTCGAATATGAAAAACTGGAAAGACACTGCTTTGCTTGCTACTCTCTGTCTCATGAGGCTGATGACTGCCCATCTCAGCAAGCTCGTAACAACGCTGGAAACTCAAGATACCCATCTCTAGGGATCAATCAATCTCGTACCCTGGAGAGGTTGGAGGCTCACAGGGCTAGAACCCAAACCATGAAGAACAGCAGAACGATCCCTTCTCTCCCCTCCCACAAAGAAACTAGACCTCAAAGGTGGAATAGAGTTTCAGAACCTAGCGCCTTTGACTGGAACAGAGAAAAAGAATTTCGTGTTAACTATGGAGCTCGAAAGGAACTCTCATCTAGAGAAGGATCATCACGTATAGATCCAAAGGGGCCTTCTATCTCTAGGACTCCTGCTCGCGAACACCTATCTTTTCGCAGAGACTCTTCTGAGGTCCATCGAGGGTCTGTATCAAACAATGTTACGTCGACTTCACGCCAAACATGGAGACCAGTGGCTGAAGGCTCTCGCAAAGGAAACTCTGCTTCTCAGGGTATGTCGCAGGTTTCTCACACCCCCTCTCCGAGACCCCAAAGAGAAGAAGATTCCCTGCAGAGAGCGATAACTAACAGGGAAAATCAAAACTCTGGAAATGGAAGCGCTCGATCCTCTGAGAGAAGATCAGCACACGATAGACTCTCCCTGCCCTCCCCTAGGATTCCACTACTCCAAGACGGAGTCGCAAACTCGGAATCTGGTAGACTACAGGAGGTCCCCATTCAGGTTCTAGAAGATAATTCCCCCCTGCTCTCGTCTGGTGGGCTTCCTTCAAGCTCAAGGAAACCTAGCACACCTAGTGGGGAGGCTAGAAACTCTTTCCTGAATAGGTCTCCTATACGCACTCTTAGCGAGGATCGTCTGCACGTGTCTCTGCGACTTGGCCCGATAGCAGACTATGATCCAGAAAATACTTCCCAACTACAGCTAAATCGCAGGTCTGGCAAGAAGGTAGCTTCACAACCCAACTCGGCTGGGAAAAGGAAACAGATAACCCTCTCTCAATCCAAAATGAAAGGGTCTCTGAGCCCAAACCAAGGGGTGAGTGTGAAGAAAAGAAGAGTCACAAAAGTTCAAAACTCCCCTCGCAGAAGAACTGTGCCAGCGACGGGACAGAGCAGCGGAGCTACGAGAGGGTCTACAAGAGGAACCCAACCAAGAACAACGCTCATCCCAGCCGCTACTAGGAGAGGTCCAAATTTTTGGACCGATCCAAAACCTCTTCCTTAGTGAATATGTGCTGGAACTATCAAGGTATAGGGAGCGACCTGACAGTTCGTCGACTCCGGGAATTTTGATCCAAAAATTCTCCGGATATAATGTTCCTTATGGAAACTAAGAGGAAGGATGAAGACGTCTTCAAGATGTATCGTGGCACTGAGTTTACTAACCACTACACAGTTCCTCCGATTGGACTTAGTGGAGGCTTAGCCCTATCTTGGAAAGACAATGTAACTCTAGAAGTTCTATTTGCTTCCGCCAATGTAATAGACACTAGAGTTACTTTCAACAATAAAAGTTTCTTTGTCTCCTATATCTATGGTGCTCCACAACGAGAGAATAGACCTGCCTTTTGGCAGACCCTAATGGAATTAGGAGCACAAAGAGACCAAGCTTGGCTACTCACCGGGGACTTCAATGATCTACTTGACAACTCTGAGAAGGTTGGAGGACCGCCAAGATGGGAAGGATCATTCCTGTCGTTTAGAAACTTTGTCTCGCAACAAGGACTTTGGGATCTGCAGTTTTCGGGGAACTCCCTCTCTTGGAGAGGCACGCGATACACGCACTTTATACAGTCCCGCCTTGATAGAGCTATGGCCAATGTGGCATGGATGGAAATGTTCCCTGCTGGAAGAAGTGAATACCTGAGATACGAAGGATCGGACCATCGTCCTATACTCACGCACTTTGATCTCCACCTGAACCGAAAAAAGGGCTCGTTCAGATATGATAGAAGCCTCAGTGAAAAACCTGAAATTCGAGCCCTTATTGAGAGTTCGTGGAACGGAGCAGGAAGCGTTTCAGTTCTAACCAAGATCAATCAGGTTAGAAGGGATCTTATTGACTGGGTGAAAAGGAATGTTGCATCTTTCAAAGATCTCATCACTTCTAGCCAGCTAGCATTGGAACAAGCTCTTTCAGAGATTATTCCTAACCCAGAAAGAATTGAGAGCCTGAAGCAAACACTGGAAAACGCGTATAAAGAAGAAGAATTATACTGGCGACAGAGGAGCCGTATCCAGTGGTTGAAAGGAGGAGATAGAAACTCTAGTTTCTTTCATGCTGTAACTAGAGGCCGAAGAGCCCGTAATAAATTCTCAGTCATTGAGAATGAGCTGGGGCAGGCGGTTTATGATGAGGACCAGATAGTCAACACGTTCACTCTCTTCTATCAGGCGTTGTTTGAGGCTGGAGGCTCTGATCCCATCAGTACTGTCTGTGAAGCGCTCACCACAAAAGTCACTATCGAGATGAATCAAGCTATGAGTGTTATGCCGAGTATTGAAGAGGTGCGAGCGGCTGTATTTGCTATCCACTCTGATAGAGCCCCGGGTCCAGACGGATTTTCGGCGGGGTTTTATCAGTCCTTTTGGGATATCATTGGGCCTGATATGTACCGGGATATTTTGTCTTTCTTCGAAGACAGCACACTCCACCCACGACACAATGAAACTCATGTGAGGTTGATACCAAAAGGGCTGGGAGCTAAGAGAGTGTATGATTATCGGCCGATAGCTTTATGTAACACTCACTATAAAATCATCGCCAAGATCTTGACGAAAAGACTGCAGCCGATGCTCCAGCTTCTGATATCGCCTTCTCAGTCTGCTTTTGTACCGGGACATGCTATATCTGATAATGTGTTGCTGACCCACGAGATTCTACACTATCTGCGCCACTCTGGAGCAAAAAAGCGAGTCTATATGGCGGTAAAAACCGACATGAGCAAGGCGTATGACAGAATTGAGTGGGGATTTCTGAAGGCAGTACTTGAAACTCTTGGATTTAATCTAACAGTTGTTAACTGGCTCATGGAGTGCCTGAACTCAGTTTCCTACTCCTTCCTTATCAACGGGAGCCTACAAGGCAGAGTCAACCCGTCTCGAGGCCTCCGACAAGGTGACCCACTCTCTCCGTACCTCTTTATACTCTGTATAGAGATTCTCTCGGGACTGTGCAATAATGCTTTGCAAGATGGAACTCTCCCTGATATCAAGGTCGCTAGAGCATGCCCGCCAATCAACCATCTCCTATTTGCCGATGACACCATGTTCTTCGGTAAATCAGACTCCGGTAGCTGCTCGGCCCTCACCTCTATCCTCAGCAAATATGAGGCAGCCTTGGGCCAATGTATAAACCGAGCAAAGTCAGTGATCACATTCTCGTCTAAAACCCATCCTGATGCAAAGACTAGAGTTAAGACTGCGTTGGATATATCTTCAGAAGGAGGAATTGGAAAGTATCTCAGTCTTCCGGAGCATTTTGGCCGTAAAAAGAGAGATATCTTTGCGAATATTGTAGACATGATCCGTCAGTGATCTCATGGTTGGTCTACACGGTTCCTGTCAGGCGCGGGGAAGATGGTGCTACTGAAAGCAGTGTTGGCAGCGATGCCCACCTACGCTATAACTTGCTTTAAGCTCCCCAAATCCTTGGGTAAACAGATCCAATCAGTACTAACAAGGTTCTGGAGGGATGTCAAACCAGAACTTAGGAAAATGGCTTGGGTTTCATGGGACAAACTAACGCTTCCTAAGAGGTCTGGTGGTCTCGGGTTCAAGGAGATAGAGACGTTCAATGATGCTCTCCTTGCTAAAATAACATGGCGACTACTGAAGCATCCTGACTCCCTTCTCGGACAAACCCTGCTGAACAAATACTGTATGGATGCAGATATCCTTAACTGCACTATTGCAAAGTCATCCTCCCACGGGTGGCGAGGAATCATGGCAGGGCGTGAAGTGCTCAGACAGGGTTTGGGATGGATAGTAGGCAATGGAGATAGCATCAAGGTCTGGGATGATGACTGGCTCTCTACAAGCTCCCAAGCTCGACCTATGGGCCCCCCCCCCCCC
>NC_027754.1:47661076-47699580 GCF_000695525.1 Brassica oleracea var. oleracea
CCTCTACTCGCAGCACTTAAAGGTCAGCGATCTGATCAATCCGAGCACAGCAGACTGGGACATCCAGAAGATACGACTTCGCCTGCCTCATTATGAGGAAACCATTAGGAAAATCATCCCAAGCTCCTTTGGATCAAATGATGAACTGATGTGGCTACCAGAGAAGACAGGAACCTATAGCTCTAAATCCGGCTATGCACTCTCTAAAGTCTACCAGTCAAATATAGATGAAAGCTTCAACTGGAGTAGTTGCATCTGGAACGTTAAATGCTCCCCAAAAATCAAGCACTTCCTCTGAAAAATGAAAAATGATGCAGTTGCGGTGGGCTCGACTCTGCTCAAGAGGGGAATTCAGGTTGATGGTACCTGCAAGAGAACAAGAAACAACTATTCATCTTTTTACTCAATGTGCTTTCGCTAAGAAGGTATGGGAGTTGGTTCCATCTTTATTTACACCTGCAGTGAGAACTTGTGCTTCTATCACCGAACTCCTCAGGCTGTGCACAAGACTAGTCAATCTCCCCCCATCTGGTATATCAGTACCTCTTTACCCTTGGATACTATGGCTGCTTTGGACAAACAGAAACAAGCTCTTGTTTGAGGATAAGTCTTTCAATGAATCAGAATTGGTTACTAGAGCCCTGGTGCTAGCAAGAGAATGGCAAAGTACCTCTCTACCAGCAGGGTCACAATCTGATTCACCTAAAGACTCCTCGCATAAACCCTTTGTCCTACCCTCGGGTTTCGAAGAAGCAAGCTCTGATACCATCCATTATTATGTGGATGCAGCTTGGAATAGTGGCTCTGCTGCAGGGGGTTTTGGCTGGATTTGCTACGACCATGCTGGTCTCACCCTTCGTCAGGGTACTTCATCTCGCCGGTATGTAGCTTCGGCCTTGGTTGCCGAAGCGTTGGCGTTAAAATCAGCACTCTCTGATGCTGTCAATGCAGGTGTTAAAGACTTGATCTGTTTTTCAGACTCTAAAAGTCTAGTCGCACTGCTCTCAGGAAAGTCATCTGTGACTGAACTCCAAAGAATCATCAGTGATATATCCTTGTTGAGCCTATCTTTATGGTCTGTTACTTTTAAATTTGTTCCACGCTCTTGTAATATGGCTACTGATAGCCTAGCGAAAAACGCTCTGTATGTTGCGTCAAACTCCCTTGAGGAGGATGACTAACTTTTCGGTTTGATTATTAATGCAAGGTTTGATCAAAAAAAAAAAAGAAAAAAACCCTAATTATAATTTTATTTTGGGTTCAACCTGGCCTTATGAAATTCAACACCATTAATAACGTGAACATCGGCCGATGAATTCAGCCATGATCATTAGTACCTTTTTGTCGTAGTCATTAGTACATTAATTAATCGCAATATGCACCACTATATAAAGTTATTTCCCGAGAAAACGATCGATCTTTACTGTTGTAAAGAAAAAAAAATCGACTAAAATTACCACGTCATGCAGCAATATTATAAATAACATTTGACCATATGCATGCATGGACATATTACATCTACGTGACACACGGTCCGTATATATAGTCGACCTATACTTACAAAGAACTCTAATGACGCACCAAATGACGCCACGCGATAAATCTCAACGAATACACCACCACAAACATATAGAAAACAAAAAATATGTCTACAAAGGTGAAAAGCCATGATTAATTAGTGGATTCATAACGTACTTTGCATCCATTTACGCTTATGTATACACGCACACACATAAAAAACATGTATCCTGGAGATGAAACTGACGTTGGAAGGCCAAAATAAAACTTATAACATATTTAGTCCATCGGGATTAAATATATCGTTAAATCGTATTGTTTGTTTGCATTTTTTTTTCGTTTTTTTTTGCTAAAACGCATATATGTATATATAGTTACAGTCCGTGGCTCTTTTTGGTTTTAATCAGTTAATAAACATCAAATTTGCAACTCAGTTTCTTAGAAACGACAGACGTTGTTAAAGATGATTTAAAGGCGATAGTGTTGCCTGTTAACATCCATTGCCAAATATGATTTAGCGACACATTTAAGTTTTACCAATCTACAAAATTTTATCGTAATATGGCTTGGTTGTAGTGGTTAATAACTTTACATGCGTTATTTGAATTACAATTGATAGAAAATATGTAAAAGATAGTCCCATACTTTTCATTAAAGTTTTTTCCCTCGACTTTAATTAGAGATTTAATAAAAGATCTTTATCTAAATATGACCTAAACCGTACGTAACCGTCGCATATACTAATCTGCATGTATAAATCATCAATTCTACATGATCCAGATTATATACACCTCAAAACTGAAATGTCTTTTCCTCAAGCATAGGGAAATTCGTTAATTAGCAGAAGGGTAAAGAATCAAATGTATATATTCTTAATGATTCGCATGGATATTAAGATTAAATCCAAGAGTAATATTCAAAAAAAAAAAGATTAAATCCAAGAGAGTATAAATAGAGATTGTACATATATATGTCTACAAATATGTAAACGAAGTATTAATGTAAATTTATAATTCTCTAACAGTTTTGATGGGAGATTTCTAACTTAGAAGTTTGTAATTATATAACCCGTACATAATAGTATGCAAATGTGCAATGGAATGTTGATATAATTTTATACTGTAATAAATAAAAATTGGGATATTTTCAAAAAGCCAATATGTGAAGCTTTTCAATTGGACATTAAAGTTTGATTTCACATGAGACCGAACCAAAGACTTACGATGAGCACATTCACATAATAGCATAACTATTTATATATACAATGGAATGTTGATCTGTATTATAGTAAATGAAGTTGGAATTATTAAAAAGCTAATATATGAAGCTTTTGTATTGGAATTAAAGTTTGGTTTCACATGGGATCGAACCAAACATGAGTCTGGCTTGGCTGACCATGAAAAGGTTCATGTAGAATAAATTAATTAAGCAATGTATATGTAATTGTTGGCCTCTACTTTATTATATATGAGATGCATGTGGCTGTTGCTCCACATATATTTTTCTAATATTCCTAAATGAGCTAACTAAATGTATTTTCTGATATAGTTTTTGAGTAATTGTCATATTAACAACAAAAATATATTTTTATCAGAATACTTCACTAAAACTTCAGATTTCTCCGTTTCTCCATATTAATCAACTAAAATAAGAAATCTCTCAACTATACTTTGAGTCGGCATATTACTAGTTTATATTTCAATGTTTCCGTGTAGCAAGCAAGTATATATACTTTTTTGCTCGTTGGAATGTAGGATATAGGGTTCTTTACAAAAAGCATTGGTCTCATCTCTCGTGCAAAGCACCAGTTTGCTTCAGTTAATTGGAAAGTGTTCCTTAGATTCTTTATTTCTTTTCTGTTTGATTAATTTTACTCCACCCTTTGTCTACCTTATTTTTCCTTTTTAGATTGAAATGATGATTCTAGTCCCTCTCCAGTGTCCATCCCGTGTAGAAAGAAATCAAGAATATTTTATTTTTCTTCAACAAAGAGAGCTCCATCGTGGCTGTAAATATCATAACAAGTATATGTTCGCAATACATTTGTTGATGCGATACGAGAAAAGAAAAGAATTATGATCAATGAGGTTGAAATGCTCGGGGAATGTTTTTTTTTTAATGTATATGGGATTGAAATTAATGTATATGTTCATAAATAACTAATTCCAAAGAAAATTAAACAAAGTATTCAATCTTAATCTGAAAGGTAAACCTTTCTAGAAATATGTCATTCTTGAATTAGTTCTGAATAATATACCAAACGTGTGAAATGTCGATTGTTCCTTCATCACTAAGGTATTACGGACATTTGGTTATTTAATTTCAAGAAAAATATTTTTATTTTTGCTAGACGGACCCCAAACGAGTAATGGTGCCCCACAAAATATTTCTTGCTTTTACAAAGTTGGCTCTACAAGTTTTTAAACCCGCCATAGTGCAACATGACTCAAAAGCTGCTTATACAGTATAATATACGGTTATATACCGTATTTTAAAGTGACTAAAATACCCCTGTTTATTTGTCCATAAATATCAAGCTCCAACAATGCAATTCTTCCCTTTTCCCCTTCTCATCTCTCTCATCTCTCTACTAGGAAAAATAAGCAATTATGTTGTCCACTGTACCGGCCTTTTCCATGTCTGACCCGGGTTTAGTTAATCAATTTCAGGGATTCCAAACCGGGTTCACTCCTTGGGAATGGGACTGCTCTGATCTCTTTTCCGTTAACCAGCTGTCTCTTGAACCGGCCGTTCCCAGTCCATGTTTTGCTGAATCCGACTCTGGTCTCGTCAAAATTAACTCTGGTTTTGATGACATCAAACCCGGTTCTGATGAAGAATATACCGGTTTCATCAAAACTAAACCCGGTTTTGACGAAGCCCAAAGTTCCCACGGCGTACCAGATGAACCGGACTCGGACGACCCAAAACAATGGACAGCCATCGCGAGTTTACACTCGGGAGAGCAGAATCATAACCGGAATACACTAATTCAACCGGAGATGACCGAGGAGAAGAAGAGGAAGAGGATGGAATCGAACCGGGAATCAGCGAAACGGTCGAGAATGCGTAAACAAAGTCACATTAATAACTTAAGGAACCAAGTAAACCAGCTCGACATGGAAAACCGTGAGCTCAAGAACCGGCTCCAGTTATTTACATACCAGCTTCAACGAGTGAATACAGACAATATCCAGCTCGTGGCGGAACAAGACATTCTCCGGTTAAGATTGTCGGAGATGAGGCGGATCCTGATGATCAGACAACTTCAACAACAACAACAATGGGAACTCAATAACCGGAGAATGATCATGACTGAACAAAACCCATCTACGATCATGGATCATATGATATATATAAGTAAATAATAAAAACAAAAAAAATTAGAACGATACCATCAATCTCTTTCTTTGTCTCTCTATCTCTCTATGTAAATGACATTGACATCGATGGTTAGGGCAGAGGAAAAGAAAGTTTTCGAGAAGGAGAAGAAGATGAAAAAGTTTTATTTTTTGTAATCTTTTTTTTTTTCCACTCTCGTAGGAAGTGATCGTTGTCGTGTTATGATAAATAACTAAAAGAGTTATCACATTAATGCAATGATATTATATTATTCGTACTTTGTGGGAAGCTTTTGTGCGCAATGACAGGAAAGTAGTTTAATTTATTTATTTTTTAAATAAGTTGAAACATTAAAGTAATTAACAGGTTACACGAATAATTAAAGGGTAATTAAAATAAGCTATCAAAATATTTATTTAAATATATCTATCATCACAATGTGGGAGCCATGTTTATCCATTAATCATGTCGGCCGAAAACAAGTGTTGGTTCTGTAAGCCCAATAAGAAATTAGATCCTCAAAAGTCCCACATATGTTTGAAGAGCACCTAAACCCTAACCCTTCAGAGGAAGCAACAATGACAGAGCAAAAAAAAACCCTAAAAAGGATCTGACCAAAAGATTCAAGAATCATGGTTGTGATTATATTATGTCATTATGCATAGAAAGAAACACAAAAGAACAAAGCAATGCACCAAAGAAACAAGAGTTCAAGATAAAATAAATAAGAACAGAGCTTTTAACACTTTTCCTCCTCAGGTAGTGTAACGGAAGTTGTTGCTCTCTGCAACGGGGCTGTTAGAGAGTGGACAAAACGTTGACTTTTGCAAAACACCTGTTGGAGAAGATACCAGCGTGGGGCTGTTCGTTGTGCTGTTGAGTACTTCACCTAGAGGACCTCCCAAGGAGTTTCCCCATGAGATTGGTATCCAAGTATTCACTTTTTTGAGTGTTTCCTGCTCAGACTCCTGCGATAGCCTGAGAGGTGACAGAGTGGTTTTGTCTTCACCAGTGATGTGTGTGGAGGAAGGAGATGATGATGATGATGCTACTGGGATTGACATTGAAAGCTGCGTCCAGTCTGACTTCCGCTCTTCGGGCCATGAGCTGTGGTTGTGCTTATCCTGGTTGCCGCTAAAATCCAAGTACGTTGATCCAAGTAAGCTCTTTGCCGAGTTAGGGTTCACCAATGAATCAGAGGATATGTGTCCAAACTCAAAAGAGCTGTTGTTGTGTCTCTGTTTGGGAGATTCCTTGGCTTGCAAGTTAACGGTGGATGGACATACTCTGCTTTGCAAGGACATGTGAGTAAGCTATGAATATAAACCGACAATATGCAAAAGATGTGCATATATATGTTTTCACCTATTGTTAGGTGGAGAGTCTGTAGACGGATTGATGTATTGAGCTGCGGTGGTGAGACTGCGGTTACGGTTAATACCGCCAGCAACCACGGACTGTTGCTGCGCTGTAACCGCTTTGGACGCAGCAGCGGTCTGGTTAGATTGGACTTCCACAAGCTTTCTTGAACGGTGACGGCCTCTGTTGATGTGTCTTTCACAGTATTTCTGATCAGGAACAGCATCTCTTGAGCACCTCCATTTCTTCCCATCTGTTCTACGGCATCTCCCTGGCTCAGGATCCATGTTCCCTCCAGCAAAACCTAGATGAAAACTTCCCCATCCAACTGCACCAAATGCCAAACAAATAGTTTTAACCCCTAAGAGCCCAAATCTTGAAAAAACCTTATCAAAGCAATCAATGTATTTTTTTTAAATGAAATATATTAAAATCGACCCGTATAAACGGGAACTAGATCCGGTTATAAGCCCGATTTGAACAAAATTTCCCAATTCATTATTACAAAACTAGTTTTGTCCACGCACTAAACCCGGCCCATTCCTCCCCTAGTCTGTTTAAAATTTTTTTTTAGGAATGGGTTTCTTTGGTGAGGTTCTCTTTGTAACTTTTAAGAGCAATCAGTGTTATGAAAGGACTTTGCACCTAAAAGTCTTTTAATAAAACAACTAAAGACACATATACCAGCAAGTAGAAAGAAAGGGAGCTTACAAGAGCTAGGAGGCAAAGATCCATAAGGGAAAAAGGACTTCTGGATAGAGATGAGCAAACTAGAAGGAACAGGGACATTGGCTGTGATATACTTATAGATCAACGCCTGTTGTTCTAGCTCAGCCCATTGAGTCAACGTAAAAGGTCCTTTCCCCTGCATGCTCATCATCATCCCACCACAACCATATCCTCCTGCATTTCCACAAAAAAAAATTGTTTTAAATAAGAAATGAAAACAACTTTGAGATATTTACATAGAAACCCATTTCACTAAATCTAAACTTTGCAGACCTCCTGAGTAGCTTCTATATTGAGGTGGGAACTGGTGAAGAAACGGCGAGAGAGAGTTCTTGTTATCCAAACAGACATATTTACTGAAGTCTTGAGCTTCTGGTTTGTCTGAGAAGCTAAGCATCTGTTCTTGTCGGAGAGAGTCAGAAGCAGATCTCATAAGTGGGAACCCAAACGACTTGCTATAAGGAGCTGCGTAAGGGGGAGACATGCTCTTGTCTTCTGCCATTGTTGTTGTTCTTGCTAGCTTTGAGCTTCGTGGTAAACCGGATCTGTCTTCTTTCAGATCTGGTGACCCGTTTACATTACTAGTAACCGACCCGGGAACATGAGTCCCAGTATCCATATAAAGAAGTGTAAAAGAAGTAATAATAAAAAAAAAAAGGAAAGCTAGATAATGACTTGAGAGAGAGTTGCCATGGGGAGGAAGAAAGCTTGAGCAAAGATGAGAGAGAGAGACAGAGGGAGAAGACCGAGGCTAAAGTTTTTATTTTTGTTTTTATAATATTATTAGATTTTTGTTTTAAAAATATGATAATTGGTTGGGAGAGATGAAGCTTTGGGAGGAGACAAGAATGGTGTGTACTTATAAAAAACACATTCCGGATCTCGGACATGTTACAACATATTTATCCATGCTTTATATTTATGGTCTATAAAATAAAAGCAACACATTTAGTTATGATTAATAACGTAATTTATCGAAGCGGTGAACATATTTTGATTTGAATAATTGTAATTTTCTTTTGGGTAAAAAATAATTGTAATTTGTAATGCCATTTTTACAAGAGTTTGCAAAAGGAAACAAAGGGTATATACTTTAAAAGTGAGTGTATATGTACAACGTATGTCATGTCTAACATACACTTTAAGTGAGATTTTTTTTTATTAATTGAAAGCAAATAAAAGAATTGTCCTATTCAGATAATAAATAATACTTGTATTGAGTGGAGTACCAAATATTTATCAAGATTCACGTGGTTCCAATGATATTTTTGGACCATCTTGGTCCTCCCGTGGATTTTTGTTATTATGGAATGGGCCATTTTATCCTTGATTCTGTGTATGATGATGTATCGACTATCGAGTGATATTACACTAACGGTGACTGATTACTAAATGTTCGTCGGACACATTAAATAAGTGTAATTAAGCAACAAAGTAGTTTTATTTTATAACCTTGTTGGATTGATGTGGTAATAAGAATTATTTGGGTCGACCGTCAATATAATTGCCTTCAACTCTATTGTAATCATTTGAAACCATTTTTTCTTTTTGATAACTGCTTTATATATTAATAGTACTAGTGTTAATGATGTATGCATGCCATAAACTTGAAAACAAGCACATATGTGTGTATATATATCATTTGCATGCATCACATCCAAAGCTTGCAACTATTAGAAAATTGACGTAGCTTACGGTGAAAAGTGATTTTAACAACAATGAAAAGAGATAGGATGTAACTACCAATACCATCCTACAAGAAACGTAGATGTTAGTTAAAGTTCTGAGAAATCTATTGAAACGATTGCAAATTAACGTAGTGCGTTAAAATGATATAGATTTCTCGAATTTTCACAAACCTTAATTAAAGTTCTGAGAAATCGTTTTAGTATTGGTAGTAGAGTCTCACTACCGGTCAACCAATATCACATGAGAAACGTAGATGCGTCAAAATGATTTCTTGAATTTTCACAAACGTTAGTTAAAGTTCTGAAAAATCGTTCTGTAAGAAAAAAGGTTTGTGATTCTAGTTTTTCCGTAGCTTTATTTTTTCGGGCATGGCTGTTCAAGGTCTGATGATTTACGTGCATTTCTTCAAAATAAACGACAAACATAAAATCAATTTTAAGTGATGTTTTCAAATTTTTATATAAAAAATAAATGCAATTTTATATTTTTAACTATTTATATTCTGCAGTATAATTTTTGATTTGTTGAATTATATATATTTATTGTTGTTTTAGACGAATGAAAAAGATCGAATAAAAAATTATAATTTTTTAATTAGCGTGCAAAAATCTTAAAATTTACTTATTTTGATACGGAGGAGTATATGTTTAACATTAGTTTTTGCGGGCTACTTTTTGTACGTTTCTTAGTCTCCTCTTTCGCATATAGGTTTCCACCTAGCTATATCCCCTGCTTACAAAACCAAAGAGAATAAACAAAATAAAAGATGATAAAGACAATTATTTATGCAGCCAAGGCATTTTTGGGAAATGGATGCAGATTTTTTTTTCTTTTTTGACAAAAGGCAAGTGGATGCAGACTTTTTATCACAAAATATCCTAATAGTTTATAAATTTTGATAGTCTAGAAAGCAACATAGGCCATGTACGTTTACGTGTCGCGAGACCTGCGATCTGCGACCTGCGACTTGCGACTAAGATTACGTTCGTTTATGTGTCGCGCGACCTGTGACTTGCGACCTGCGACTAAACCTGCGACCTGCGACTAAAACTATGTTCGTTTACGTGTCGCGCGACCTGCGATCTGCGACCTGCGACCAGTCGCGCGATCAAAATTTTCTTAATTTTTAATCGCTGTTTTTTCAGGCGACTTGAATGGGAATCCGTGACTGATCGCGCGATCAGTCGCGCGACATCAAAACGAACAACAACCTGCGACATGCGACATGCGACATGCGACCAATCGCAGGTCGTATGTTACGCGACATCAAAACGAACAACAACCTGCGACCTGCGATCAGTCGCAGGTCGCTTGTCGCATGTCGCAGGTCGCGCGACACGTAAACGAACATCATCATAGTAGTATGTTTCAAATGATGACTAGAAGCTGTAATTTATATTTTCTCTGTTTTTATTTGTAAGTAGTTTTACTTAAAAATATGAATATTAAAAAAACTTTTACTTTTGAAAATATAGCATTTAATATATAAATTCAACTAATAATAAAAAGGTATAAATTATTTGATTGGTCAACAACATGTAATAAATGTAAAAAGTGTTTTGTATTATGTAAACATCTTACATTGTGAAACAAACATATTTTGCTAAAACTACTTACATATCAAAACAGAGCGAGTACTATATTTACTTTTATATACTAGTATGTTTTATGGACAAAATAAATACTAATAAGAGACCAAAATATTAATCTATTATATATTATTTGAGAAGCATTGTAACCTTTTTTGTAGCCACGTGTCATCATTAAGATGATTTTTAGAATCATTAGAGAAATATGTCGGTCCATAATTATATAATAAGCTATTTATTAAACTAACAATAAATTCATCATTAATGCATTTTATTATTTCTTTAAATAAAATTTACGGAATTGCCTAATGTGGATAAAATATATATGTCAATTAATGATTTTGAATAATAAAGATTTGATAAAAAATAGTGTATCTTCTATCATATTTGTTTAATTTAAAACTATTAAATAAATTAAACAACCACAATAACTATATAATAAAAATTTAGAATTTTCTGTATATGTTATATTTTGAATTTTTAAAAACGCATATAAATTACTAAAACTGTTAAAAGTATCACATTCAAATTTTATGATTCAAGGTTTAAAATTTTTGTCATGTCAAAATACAAATGATTACAAAATTATATATGTAAAAATCTTAATTTAATTAATTATTAAAATTAATATATATATATCATTTTAAATTAAACTATAAACCATATAAAATACATAAATATTTTAGTTTCAAAATTTACTTTGAACAATTTTTTTGATAAAAATTTTGAACAAACATTGACAACTTATTTTTTGTAAAATTATAAGTTACTAAAACTATTAATCTCACAATGAAAAAATTGTCATCAGTAATTTAAAAAAAATTCTATAAGAGATACAAATGATCAAAAAAACTATATGAGTAGAAATCAATTAATAGACATTAATATTAAAAATATATTAAAATATACTATGTATGTTAGTATCATTTAAATTTAATTACATATTCTATCAAATATAAGAAAATATTTTTTGGATTAATAAAATTGATTTATATGTTCACACTAATTTAATTATATATTTAATAGTTACTATCTTTTAATTATTTAATATATATTTATTATTTCATAATATTTAAATATATTTAATACATATAATATTTTTTATATATAATATTCATTCCGTCCAAGGCGCGGATCTTAATCTAGTATATATATATATATTGTACTAATTTTACATTGTTCAAGTATGTACTTATGGATATGATTACCTCACTCGAATATTTGTACCGATCTTCAAATTTTATCAATCTATTCAGTTTTTATTACAGAAAAATAATTGATTCTGTCAACGCTTCATTATATTAAGCAGTACTCTTTCGTTGTGATTATACGATATTACAATGCAAATATAAAAAGCTCAATAATCTATTCATTTATACGGCACCAATCGATTTTTTTTATCAGTAAACCAACCCACTTGATTTCTCTAGCCTAAATATAGGGTTTAATAATCCGAAAATGTTGAAAAATATATAAAGTTTGAATATTACCATATGAAATCAATATATATTTCTTAGTAAAATTTTCTAAGCATTTTTCCAATTTAAAAAGTGTGAATGTTGGTATGTTCAGTACGTTTCATATAGTTGATCCTTCCAAATACCTCGCCTTGTGTACGTTGGCTAAACGCAGCAAACAAATTACACATATGAAATAATACTTCATCCCCGCAATTATACGTATTTACGAACGTAAATATATTTAGCACTTTAACAACTAAAAATGTGGAAATAGTATTAATCACTATTTAATCGTATCAGTTATTTTCATCAACTACCGATCATACTTGTACCATATCTACTATACTAACTAGTACACCAATCATTCAGAATGGATACACAGCATTTGAACCTCATAACTGAAGATGTATATTCAGTATCAGTTCGTGAAGTACTACAAGAGGTGGTACATGTGTGTGTCATGAAGAAGGGCTTGGTTGAAGTTCGTATTATGTGATGTCTGTGGGCTTGTTAAGCTTGGAGAAGAAGTAATATGTTTATTGAAAGATTTACATTAAGTGTAAATGATATTACTTGAAGAGAAAAAAGCAAGAGAGTTATTCCTTGGGAGAAAAAAGAAAGTTGCTTAAGTTGCTTTTGAACTTGGAGAGCAAGTTCTGGTTATGTATACATGGAGGACGTGCCTCTATGAAGAGAGTTGTCTCTCCTAAAAAAAGAAAAGTAGAGAGATTATTGTTTGGTGTTTGTGTGATCAATCCTTTGGTGTCACTGCTCTGCGCTAGGTGCTGACGTAGTTGGTGAAGTACTTCTGAGGAGTTGGAAGATTGAAGTCTATATTCAGGGGGAGTTTAGCTCGGGATCGGGAAGATTCTGATAAACAAAAGTCTAGGCTCTAGGGTGAGTTTTAGCTTAGGATTGGGGTAATCCTAAAGGATTCTTGTAATAGAAAAGATTGGTGTAAGACTTTTTTGTTCTAGTGAATTCGAAAAGAGAAAAACTCGTGTCTTATTTATTTCTGCATTTTACTCTGGCCTCACTGCATTAACAAGTGGTATCAGAGCGGGTCACCTAAGTTACTGGTGTGATCTTGAAGGGTGAGGAAAAAAACTGATTCAGGAAGAAGGACAGAGTTTGTGATGGCGGCATATCAAGAGGGAACGTCTATGACAAAACCCCCTACGTCTTGATTCATCCAATTATGGGTATTGGAAGGTGCGGATGCAAGCATTCATCAGTGGTCTTGATGAGGATTGTTGGAGCTCTATTGAAGCTGGTTGGAGTCATCCAGTGATGCTTAATGATGAGAAGGTTGAAGTTTTTAAGCCAAGAGATAAGTGGACTGCTTCAGAGAAGAGGACTTCAACTTGTAACTCTAAGGCAAAGACAACGATTTACAATGATATTGATGCAAGCTATTTCAAGTTGATTTCTCGATGTGCTTCAGCTCAGAAGGCATGGAAGACATTGGAGAATATGATTGAAGGTACTACAAGTGTCAAACGTACCAAGCTGGATATGTTAGCATCAAGGTTTGAGAATCTGAGGATGGATGAAGAGGAAACTGTGGCTTAGTTTAGTGCTAAGTTGTGTGACATTTCAAATGAATGTTTTGCACTTGGAAAGCAGTACAAGGACAAAAAGCTGGTGAAGAAGCTGAAGAGATCGTTGCTTTCCAAGTTTGAGTCAAAGATCTCTGCTGTAGAAGAAGCTCACAATCTGGATGAGATGGCTTTTGATGAGTTTGCTGGGATTCTTCAAGCTTTTGAGCTGAGCAAATCATATGGAAAATGGGAGAAGAAGAAAGAAGATCCATATGGAATTGCTTTAAAGAGTTCAACTTCTGAAGATCCTTTAGCGATGTTATCAAGAAACTTTGCTAGCTATATGAAGCAAATAGAGGACAAGATAAAGAATGGAAGAAGAAGTGATTTGGGAAGATCATCATCAAAGGTACAATGCTACAAGTGCAATGGATTTGGGCATGTTCGGAAGGAGTGTGCGAATTTACTGAAGCAAAAGGAGAGGGATGACAAGAATGATACTGATGATGATTCAGATGATGGTGAGAAGCTAAAGAACTTTGTGGCATTCACAACTTTTGTGCCTGGTTCCAAGATAGAATCTACGACGGGATCTACAGCGGGATCTGCCTCTGCGTCTGTGTCAGGGTCTTCATGTGGAGGTGATGATGATGCTGGAAGTGAAGATGATGATGGTGGAAGCTTTGATCTTGCTGGGAATTATGAAAAGTTGTATGAGCATTGGCTCAAACTAGTTGAGACAAACTCATATTTGGCTAAGGAGAAAGCCAAGCTAGAAGCTCAAGTTGCTGAAGCACTTAAGCATGCTTCAGAGAAAGAAGAAGAAGCACGACTGGCTGTTGCTCAACTTGCAGAGACTCAGAAGGGTTTGAGGATGCTGAATAATGGGATGGATCAGCTAGATCAACTTCTCAGTATTGGGCAAAGTGATAGATGCAGCATTAGATATCAAGGAGAATGTTCTAAGGCTGAAGGTGTTTTTGTATCAGCAGGAAAAACTAAGGATGTAGCTACGTCTGCTACAAAGCCAGAAGTTAAGATGTCTGCAGAGAATGCTGCAAATGGAAAGACTACAGTGAAGCCTGCAACTGATGTGAAGAATGTGACGGCTACGCGTACTGCTACGGCGACTACTCCTGAGAGAGTTTCTGGATGGAAAAATGGATCTCAACAAAGGTTTCGGCCTATTTGTCATCACTGTGGTATTGTTGGACACATTCGGCTAAGGTGTTTCAAGTTACTGAGGGAAAAGAATCAGATGGAGCAAGCCTATGGTATGAGGTATCATGAACCTATATGTTATTCTTGTGGAGTTCAAGGGCATATGCGACGTGATTGTGTCAAGTCTGTTCAAGGAGCTAATCATGGAGGATTTGGGCTCAGGAAACGTGGGCTAGGAGATTTGATCATTATGGAGATGGTGGAATGGAATTTCCTCCTCATTTTAGAGGATATGGATCTTCATATTAGTTTTTGACCATGATGTGACTCATAGGGGGAGATTAAAGACGTGGCTTTTATATCCAGAGGTGATGAGTTCACATGCATAGCCAAAAATGGGGAGATTGAAGATGTATATTCTGTATCAGTTCGTGAAGTACTACTGGAGGTAGTACATGCGTGTGTCATGAAGATGGGCTTGGTTGAAATTCGTATTATGTGATGTCCGTGGACTTGTTAAGCTTGGAGAAGAAGCAATATGTTTATTGGAAGATTTACATTAAGCGTAAATGATATTACTTGAAGAGGAAAAAACAAGAGAGTTATTCCTTGGGAGAAAAAGAAAATTGCTTAAGTTGCTTTTGAACTTGGAGAGCAAGTTCTGGTTATGTATACATGGAGGACGTGCCTCTAAGAAGAGAGTTGTCTCTGCTAAAAGAAGAAAAGTCGAGAGATCATTGTTTGGTGCTTGTGTGATCAAGCCTTTTGTGTCACTGCTCTGCGCTAGGTGCTGACGTAGTTGGTGAAGTACTTCCGAGGAGTTGAAAGATTGAAGTCTAGATTCAGAGGGAGTTTAGCTCGGGATCGGGAAGATTTTGATAAACAAAAGTCTAGGCTCTAGGGTGAGTTTTAGCTTAGGATTGGGGTAATCCTAAAGGATTCTTGTAATAGAAAAGATTGGTGTAAGACTTTCTTATTCTAGTGAATTCGAAAAAAGAAAAACTTGTGTCTTGTTTATTTCTGCATTTTATTGTGGTCTCACTGCATTAACAATAACAAACAAGCTTCGGGTTTTTGATTAATTATTGATGTAATATACCCTTTCAGAACACTTAAATACGTCTTCAAATATGTTTTTCTTCTCAGATCAAACTAGTTGTACTACATATGATGACGATAAGATGTGTTTCGTTTTCAGTATCAATAATAACTAATTAACGAATATCGGAAATACTAAGCAGGAGGAGCGTGGTCTTGTGAGAAGTATTTAAGTAGAGTGGAATAAAAGCCCCTAGCCATGAAGAAAAACGTGTAATTTCGTTTTGTCATCAACGCGTAACTGTATTTACAAATATAAATGCATGCAAGTGTTTTTTTGTTTAATCCTGAGAGTATCTCCCAATTTCCCATCTTTGAAAAGGTTTAAACTAATTCATAAAAGGATATATTCGCATTTTAGGTTCTTAAATGCGGCCTAAAACATGATTTTTTTTTGACGTCAAACGATCATTCTATTACTCAAACTTGAGGTGGTCTGGGTAACCAGGCCGGAATAGAACAACCAATAAAAAGTAACTCCCTCTCGAAGGATCTAGCCGTTTTAGTTAAAAAAATCTGAAAGCTGATTACGCGCTCGTGGAACATAAATGATGTTGAAATCTGGGAAGCATATCAGTAGCGTCTCTATCCTCTCAAATTTCGTCGCAAAGCTTGGCCAAACATGAGATTCTTTTATCATTGCAATCAGCTCCTTACAGTCTGTTCCAAAAGTCTAACATGTTGAATGTTAAAGTATATACTCCATTGCCCACCGCAGTGCTTCTACCTCCGAGTGCAAAGCTGATTCGCGTCGAATGAAATTTCTTTTCCCCATAAGTTGAATGCTCCCCCTACTGTCTATCCAAGCCCAACTGCATGCACTAAAATGAGCAGAAATTGTCCAAGATTCATCTAACAAGTAAATATTACCCAAGCTTATGACTTGGGGTTCCTCGTTATTATTCTCTTGTGCCACTATTTGTACCACTTCATTCGCATCAAACCAGGCCTGACATTCACTTTCTGCATGTCGAACTAGCTCTAAAGGATTTCTGTCGGTCCCCTGAATAGTTTGTCATTCCTAGCCTTCCAGATATACCAGATTATCCAGGGATAAGGATCTCTATCTAGTTCTGGCTCGATAATAATGTTCTTCCTGTAGAATAGATAGTCCATATTTGTATAAATGCATGGTACCAGAAAACATGATTTATAGTTGCGTGGCCATACACATTTAATATAGTAGGGTTACTTTGAATACATATCACTCTGAACATCTCAAATCTCACTTTATTTTTCACTTTAAAATAAAATTTAGAGTAAAAAATACTCTAATAGTAGAGTGAATTGGCTCAAAATCTATAAAAAAAAGTTACTAATTAAGTAACTACCCATGATATAAATTGTGTGGGCTTTAATATTTTACAAGGAAAGTCCAAATGACAAAACAGTCCCTTTGGCATTTAGAAAACGTTTTAGAGCAGACCTGCACGTAGGTTAAAAGGGTTTCGGAAAGATAATAGGGGAAACTAGTAATTAATGATTAACCTATTATTTATCCTCCAAAGTATGTGAAGGTGTCTAAGAAAGAATTGGCAAACGAGAAGCTTAGTAATTATGACGCAAAAGCTGCATGGAAAGAAAAATCACAGCAAAAATCTTTGTTAAATTTAAACAATTTTTTCTTACTTTTCTCTTTCATTATCGTTGTGTTCTCCACCTTCATCATTTTTTTCTTTTTTCTTTTTCCAACGAATCTCAACAAAATTAAAGAAGATCATGAGTTCCTAACGAGATTTCATATGTTCTTCTATTTTTTTTCTCCATCTTTTTTTTAACATTGGCTTTCCTTTCTCCATCTTCTTCATCTACATAATCATTTGATCTCACTCAACATTCATCAACACAGCCCCAAACAAGATTACGAGTTCTCTCCCCCGAAGTTCATTTCAAAGATTCGTCGGGTCGCTCTCCAACGATCAAGGCTGTAGAATAGTACAACCGTCACGACGTAAATCAGAGTGTCCCACGTACTCTTCGTAGACTGCGATCCTCTCAACTTCAGTAGTATGAATATCTGGCGTTATGCATTTGCAAACTTACACACCGGAAACGACATGAAATTGAATAAGAACGACCACCGATACTATTATAATTCACCGGCTAAAATAATTTATTAATAGCTAAAGAATAAATTAGATGTCAGTATTTAGTTTAAAAATAATTTACATCGGATTAGACGGATAATTTAACTGTTATACATAATCAGATATATGTTAACCATCTAACAATAAATTTGAAAGAATAATGTAAAAAGTAAATTGTGATGTATAATAAGATATATTGGATAACTATATTGTTATATGTTATTAAATATGTAAGCCATATAAAAATTAATCTTAGAGTCTAACTCAAAGAAGATCATAACAGTTTATTATTTTAGATTTATTACAATACACCAATAAATTATTTTAGCTGTCTAACCCAACTTACATTACAATTTCTTTATTTATAATTTGTGTAAATGAAATGATAGCATTCTACATATTAGTTTTATCGACTGGTATTGGCATTCTACTGCTGCGTTGAACAGAGCGGTCTTTGCATGCATGTTGCAAGCTCTCTCTCTCTTTGCAACAGGTCGTCGGAGACGACAGATAGTTCTGCTAATGAAAATGATTGTTTTGATAGTGATTAGCAGAGCAGAACTATCTGTCGTCTCCGACGACCTGTTGCAAAGAGAGAGAGAGCTTCATATCCTTCCAAAACGAGCCGGAACAACATGCATGCAAAGACCGCTCCGATCAACGCAGCAGCATCCCATTGCAGCAACAACCAAGGAGCCTGGAATCAGAGATTATCGATGTTTGGGGGATAAATATAAATTATTATATTTATATTTAAGAGAAAGAGATCAAAATCAAAAGAGAGTGATGAGAGTTTTGATACGAAGCTGAGAGATTAGGCAAGGAAGAAGGATCGTGGAGGAGAAAGAGAAAGTCAGGTAAAAAGAGGTTGTTCAAAAAAAATATATTAAAAAACAACAACTGCAAAAGTTTCGTGTTGTTTTGAGTTATAAGAAAAATATATGTTTGCAATATTTTCACAGTAACCAATGGAAAGGTAATAGGGGTATAAGCGTCATAAAATTTTCAAACAAAGTGAGAAAAACCTTAGATGAATATCTACCTAATTAAGACATAAAACTTGTGTGTAGAGTGCAAATACTTCTAATAGTACTCTATTTCTCACTCTATAATAGAGTAAAAACAAATTTATTTCAAATATAGAGTAATTTATTTTTTTTTTCATAGTAGAAAATAGAGTACTAGTATTTGAGAAGATTCAAATTCTATTATAGAATAAATCACTAGAGATAGTCTTAGCTTACCGGTCTATTCTACTAAACTATCCATGTATGCTTCTGCTATTTTATTTTGCTTAAAAATGCACGCAACTGTTTTGAATTCAATGTAACAAAACTCCACCAAACAAGCGAGAAAATCATAACTCAAATAAGATTTTCATATGGTATTTTCCGCAGATAAAAAACTGAATTTGGTATTGAGCTTTGACATCTCAATTATTGGATACAGGTTGAAAACATATTTTACTTTTCCCAGATAAAGCAAAGACAAAAACGCAATTAGCCAGAAAAGAAACAAAAACCATTGGGACAAGGGAAATATAGGCTATGAATGTAGGCTATGAATGTTTATTGTGGTTGACATGCGGGACGAACTGGACCGCAATTAAGGTCACCATTCAAGCTAATTATTTGGATATATGTGAACTGGAGATTAAATAATATAAAAAATAAAGTGGAACGCGGATGGTTTACATTACATATGCAAATTATAAATACAGCAAAAAAGGTGTGTTTCAAAGTGCGTTCTTTATTTTTTGTATTTTAATTGATAATAAAATATTTTTAAAATACACATAATTTACAGCACTTTTATCTGAATTTCAGAAAACTAGTTATATTCTGTAACATTTTTTAAAAATAATAGTAAAATATGATTTTTATTTCAGTTTATAATACTTCATCCGTTTCAAAATAGATGATGTTTTGAAAAGTTTTTGATATTTTAAAATAGATGATGTTTTGAATTTTTATATTAATCTTAGTTTTATTGAAAAATATGTGACCAATGATGTTTTATATTTATCTTTAAGGATTGACTGAATTAATTTTGGTTTATATTTTTAATGTTACTTTTTAGGAAAGAATGTATACTTTAATTCTTATGCATACACCCAAAACATCAATTATTTTAAAACAGATGGAATATATTGTTTTGGTCACCATTCGAATATTATTTTAAACCGTTTCTTTTATCTGAACCGTAGTACGCGTTTCTCTTATATAAATCACAGTCAAACCGTACAGTAATATCTAATCCGGTTGTCTGGCATCGTCCACACCACCGCTGTTAGCATAGTGGTTAAAAAGGTAAATTTGGGTAAGATGTGGTGAATAAATGAAGTGGTAGGACATCGGGTATCGTGTTCGAAAAGTGTAGCCATGGAAAGTTTCGACATGATAGGTGAGGGATATGTATGATAGGCTCTCTTCTTAGCTAAAGGGTTAGACTTTTAGATTATTAGTAGACAGCTAAGCTGTTTTGTCGTTTAATCCGTTTTTAGGACTTTGGATTTTGGTTTTGCTTTTAGTCAAAGCCTAGAAGCTCATGCGCTACTCTACTACATGTGAACTAATCTTATTTAATTTTGTTATCTTTTTAGTTACGTCTGCATTTAGGCTTAGAGAAGATAAATAAAATAGATAAAACTACTCTTTGGTGTTAAAAAAAAAACTACTCTTTACCATTTGTTATGCAAACCAGTAAACTTCCACTCGTTAAGATCTACATACGTTGTTGAACAAAAAAAAACATATGCTATTCAGTGGTTAACTATGTTGAAGTGAACTTGAACAAACCGGGGCTTCTAGCTTTAGTGATAAAAGGCTTACAGCTGTGAGTACCGCCACCTGAGTTCGAATCCCGGCACTGAAGAATTAACATTTCGGCATCGCCAGGAACAGAGGACCGACACGTGGCAACACGTGACTAGTCTGGATCACTTCTGTGTAGCCAGGATATCTTTGTATAATTCAAAAAAAAAAAAAAAGTGAATTTGAACTAGCTTGGGAAATAAGCTACCTCTTTTCCAATGAGTTTAAGAATATAAAAAATAAATATGATTGATAGTTACCATTTCCTAATGAGTTTACGAACGTGTTGCATAATTTAAGAGTTGCGAGAGCTTTAGTTTTTGAGTTATTTTTCTAAAGCATCAAGAGAGGTTTATAATAAAGAGTTTTGAGTTCAATAAGACCTTGAGTATGAGATCGCTGAGTTACGGTTCTAAGTTTGATTCAATAAACTAGCGATTGAAACGTATATATACCTAATACCGCTCATTTACGATTTCATAATTTTGTTACTTTGAAACCAATTGGCCTTTGTTTTAGATATGGTCTCTTCTCATTTGCGATGCGGCAGCATGCGCTCTCGTATATTATTATTGAACCACGAATAAGGTTCTTATATTAATCTGTTATATCAAAATGATATAGCCTAGGTAATTTCCTTTCTAAAACACATATGTAAAACAGATTATAGAATTTTTTAATTAACACGTGAGAATGACACAAGCGAATCAAAATTATCGATCATGGATACTCTACTTCTTTGTATGGTAAGGGTGAATAAATTTAGATTGTTTTGCCGAAAGAAAAAAAATTTAGATTGTGTTTGTTGTTAGAAAACATAGTCGCATAAACACGTATAATGCATGGGTCCAAATCATATCTTCAAAACAAGTTTTCTACTAAAAGATAAATTATAAACAAAGAGAGACTGTGTTTGAAAAAAAAAAAGTGTTTCAAAAAACAATTATAAACAAAGAGAGACTAAAATGAACACTGCCTTTGAGCCTTTACATCAAAATGGGACACAATAAGACATCAAAGCATGGGCTCCGTTACATAATGATTTTCATATCCCATTCTCTCTATTGTTACTGTTGATCATTTATACAAAACAGTTATTCATATGGGTCTGCATATGGGTCTCCATTTTAATTTCATCCATTGTGTCAAGATTTTATACATTCAATGTACATTTCGCTCTTCTACTCCATACACGTGCTGATATTTCGTTCATGCACATGGTAGACAACAAAAGGAAAAAATACACGAAGATATTAGGAATATCTTTGGTGACGTCATATTGTCAAGTGTGCAAGTTCTCAATAAAAACAAAATGGCATAAATTTAAATGAAATCAAATATAAAATCTAATATGTCAAAGAAACTTTGCAAAATGAAGACTAATGAAAAATTTGGAAGATTTTAATTAAAAAGATACTTTAATATATATATAAATGTATGTTTATATTGGTCCACTAAAAGCCTTTCAAATAAAGGCCCAACAAATATTTAATCTAATAGGGGTTGGATTTTGAAAGGCTTTTTAATCATTATCGATATAAAATAAAACAGCCACTGGTTAAAAGGAGAGATCCACTAAGGCCTTGATTTAGGCCCTATTAATAAAAGGGTCCTGAATCTTTTATAACCAAATTGTCAGCTTCATATCTTTCGATGAGCTTCGCCCTTCAGCGATTTACTTTTTTTTTTCGTAACACAGCGTTCTACTATCTATCAATAACATTTCTCACGTTTTTTTTTTTGCTAAAATATTTTCTATTAACATTTCTCACGTTTCCTCAAAACAATATCTCATAAATAACCTACAATCAAATCATTAAATCTCTATAATATTATTTAAGAAATCACTTTCCTATATGGCGCTCTCATGTTAACTCTCACGGTGGTTCTTTACTATGATACCCTTAATGAATTTTCTTAACCACATTGTTATCAAAAAAAATTATATATATATAAGGCAATATTTTTAAAACATGTGATTTAATAGCTTTTCCTCACTTAAGTTACATATTAACATAACGAAGCTACATCCCCCTGTATATTAATAGATAAACATTTAAAAAGTTATAAACTTTAGTTTGTATTAATTAAAAAAGTGCACAGCTGAGTTGTCACGTATTTAGAATGCTAATTTTGCTGATATGGCGGTTTAAAAATCAATTGAGAATTTTGTTAGTCCAAAATTAAATTACTAGGGAATGTTATATTATATAGTATGTCCGGACCATTTATTTATCAAACTGAAATTATTATATATTCTTTCCTTAAATAAAATCTACGAAATTACCTAATGTGATTAAAATATATATGACAACTAATGATTTTAAATAATAAAGATTTGCTAACAATCCATATATTTTCTATCATTTTTGTTTAATTATTTATTATTAAAATAAACTATACAATTACATTAATCATATAATAAAAATTTAGATTTTTGTTATATATGTTGTATTTTGAATTTTTAAAACGAGTATAAATTACTAAAGATGTTAAAAGTCTCACATAAACTTTGTGATCAAAGTTTAAATTTTTTTCTATAATAAGATACAATGATTATAAAATCATATGAATAAATAATTTTATTTTAATAGGTGTTTATGTATATATTTTGATATTTGCGTTGAACATATATTGAAAATTTAATATTTTAATCTTGAAATCTTCATTTTTAAATGATTATAAATTATTGAAACCACTAAACATTCCACGTTAAAAAAATCATTGGTGTAAAATTTTGTTACACAAATATGCAAATAATCATAAAATCATATGAATAGTAACCTCATTTAACAAATATCCATATCAAAAGTATACTATATATATATATGTTAATATCATTTAAATTTGATTATATATCATATACGATAGATACGATTGATTGTTTTGATTTATTTACCCTAAAATGACTGCGAAGAAACAAGAGTGGTCGTTTGATTTATATGTACACACCAATTTATTACATAATATTAACTGAAAACATAAAATAAGTAATAAATATAAAATATTTATTCTGCACAAGGCACATATTTTAACCTAATTATGCATCTCTTTAATAATTTTAAATTTTAAATATTTTCTAAATCTCAGACCAAAACAAAATAATGAAATGAGAATAAACTAAAAAATCAATATTTATACCGAACAATAACCAAATGAAAAAGCGACACAAAAATAAGAAAAATATTGAAGATAGATAGGATTGGTACGTGAACTTAAACTTCTCATTACCATAATTAAATTTTAAATTTCTAAGGCATGATATAAAACCGAACTGACATAGTTTCATTCTAACTAAATAGTAAGCATCAGATTCTTCGGCCTAAACGTTAGGTTCTTATGCGATAAATGATTTTTTAACCTAAAATATTTTTTTTTAAAAATGAGTTCAGCACTAAACAAATTATGTAGTTAACAAAAAAATTTATAAAAAAATTGTTTAAAGGTTAAAAATATTAATTCGATCAAGAATATAAATTTTATCCTACGGAAGACACAAGTTAGTATTGCTTTACAAGCCATAACAATAGCAAGTAGATAATTATATCACACACACATTCACTTCATAAAAGATGGCACCAACAAAATGGATATGAAAACTATTATTAATCGGTGTCGTGCTGGAATTTTAGTTCTCAAGGAAAATTATCTTTGTAATTAATTCATTGACCTCCACACGCAAAAAACTTTCTATATATATGAACCATAAATATGGATGCAAATTTGAAGACCATGACCTTTTCTGGATAGAAATGATCCAACCTGTCCACCATAAACTAAAATCTTATTGACAATTTACAAATATCAATAGCGCAGAATGAAAAAAAAAAAAGTTGCGTGGCTGTCATATTCAGAACATTCCAATTATAACTATTGGCCATTTTTATTTTGTTTTGTATAAATTCAATAAACATAAAGGGTGAACCCAGACACAAAGCCCTCTCTTTAATTTGGTCTCATTCTATTGCTTTCTTCATGAAAAGCCAAAGCCAATAAACAGTGTTAGGAAAAAAAAAATATGATTGTTAAAATTTGGTAGTGGTAGACAATTCAAAAAGGACCTTGCAGAACTCATGAGAGGCATGTATCAGACTATCAGTATAAGAGGCACCTTGTTTGATAAGGTTTTGGAGTTTTATTGATAGATGAATTTTTCGTTAGGATGCTTTTGTTATTTATAACCCAATATCAGGAGATATAAAGTCCTACAATCAATAGTAAATTGGTTGAATCTTGGATCTACAAAAACAATATCTTGAAATTGATAAAGAATCGAAGATCATGGATTTCTGCTATGCATGATCTCATTTTTTAATCCATTAGTTGGATATTTTGGGAAAATAAATCACAATTTGTTACCCTTTAGACAAAGGAGAGCAACTTCATAAGCTTTTACATACCCTCAGTTCCTTTTTGTCAATTTTTGTGAAAGAATATCTAACTGATAAATAAATATTTTTAAGAAGACAAGAATCTCTGATTACAGAGTTTCTTTTCAACGGAGTGGAATATAGCTATGACCCAGGCTATGACCTTTCTGCATGTATGCTATACGGACGTAGGCCAATTTTTTATTTGTTAAATAATAAATGTGAATGAATCTAATAACTAATATTTGTATACCAGTAGAGATGACGCCAAAAGATGGATCCAATCCATGGTTAATGAATATGCAGAGAGAATGACATAAGAATTCAGATGTGACGTGACATATTGGCCTCGATTACTTAGACTACGACATTTCAAACCTACCAATTTTTACAGTTTTTAAATTACTCGTATAATAACAACCTATAGTTATAGAATCTTTAATTTTTATTTGTCATTCAAATACTTATAAGTCTACCAAAAACTCGCAGGATGTTCCGTCTTTTCAGCTTATTTTATGTTATCTTGTTTTGTTGCATTAATATAGTTGTAGTAGCACTTAAAAGTCTACCAAAAACTTGCAGATTTTGAGATTAGTGTTGTACCAAAAAGCTATAAGTTTACTTTAGTTGAATTAAGTAAAAAAAAGTGTCGCTAGTGACCTAACGCTATAATCTAATAAAAATCCCGATTAGACATGGTTTAAAACATAAAACAAGAAAAAAGAAAAGAGTTAAATCAATAGTATCAGTCCTTCCGGGAACATCTGATCAAAATCAAAAGTATTGTTGGTGATAAATAATTAAATAAATCGAAAAAGGCCCAATGGGCTATTTATTTTCATGGCATGCGAATCGTAAAAAAAAGTCGAATAAGAAGAAAAAAGAAAAAAAGTAGAAGACATGCTTTGCTAAGTGGTCGCTGTCTTCACTCTCTCATCTTCTCTGTGTATTTGGCAGTTGAATTTCTCTGCATGCAAAATCTAGTTTTAGATTTCGTGTTGGATTCTCAGTACCTTATTAACTTCCCAATCTACCCCTGTCATCAAACGTCAACGTTAATATCTGTCTTCCTTCTTTCTCTCTCGCACAGAGATACACTATACATACAATATATTGCATATAATATATGTAGGATTTAGTTTAATTATCTATCGTGATTTTAATGATTTGTCTATTATTGTGTTTCTCCTTTCTCTTTCACCATACATGCAAAATCTCCTGCATTTCTGTCTCATTCGGGAAATTTTATGTAAATACAAATAAATGGTTCTAATTTCTAACATCTTAAAATTTGATCACTAAAACAATAAAAAAAAACTTTTTTGGTGGTATTCACGTTTGCATTAAGTTCAATAACAACTCACATGTGAGTACTACATATTTTTGGAACTGTTTTTTTTTTGTGTGCGCCAACAATTGGATGAGGTAGCATTAATGTATATACGCTGACATTACCAACCAAATGTTTCTGCTTTTATGGATAGTTCTATATGTTGCACTCGATTGTAGATACTAAATTAAACTGGTTTATTCAAACCCGTACCCTAAAAATGGACCAGAATGCAAGTCGTGGATTTGTTTAGCTAGATAATATGTGATTCTGATGAATTTTATCTTTATTAATCTTTGTGTTTGTAAATACGATGATGTTAAGTTTGTTCAGTTGTTTGATACGAATCTCATGTATCACGCAATCACGTGTATTTGACCTAATAGAAATCCCAACGAGACTAGAGCTCAAGATATGAAAGAATCTAATGAAATATATACTTCAAAGTTTACATTTTTTTTTCTTTACGGAAGATTAGATAAGAAATCAAATAAAAATCAAATGATAATCAAACCAATAATCATGTACACTTTTTGACCCAAAAGAAAAAAATGGTGTACACTTCAGGGGTACAATGGTCACGGCAGAACCAGTATGAAGCCAAAGAGTCGTCTCTGTCCTAAAAGATCTACAGCTGTTTCGTCTGTGAATAGAGAAGAAATTAAATGATTAGAACGTTTCCCGTTTGCGTTCTCTGTCGTGATCTTGCGGTTGTTGACGTTTTGTTCATGTCTCCTTTTGATTAATGGTTTCAAAGTGAATAAAAAATAAGATGAGTATTTGACCAAAAAAAAAAAAAATAAGATGAGTATTATGGGAAAACATTAACAAAGATAAATGGATACAAAATGGTACTACGTACTATTTAAATTTTGACGTTTGGTGGAATTGTTAATCATTACAAAAATCAAAGGAAGGAAAGAGGGACCTCTTCGTGCATATGATTTTTCCCTCCAAAACAACTGCTCCCACTATCCTTTTTCATTCCAACAAAATCATTCACACTAGAAAATCTGTCTCTTTATCACTTTCATGCAAAAATAAACTATCTTAGGTAATTTCTTTTGTAATATCAAATGATTGCTGTCTATTAGTTGATGATACTATTTCCTGCACTTAAGGATATAATGATTTTGTATTTGTAATTCATCGTATATTAGGTGTTTAGCCCGGCAAACGGACAAAATTATCTTATTAATATTTATTAATAAAAATATTATTAATTTAAAGATGAATAAAATAATTTATTGTCATCCACTTACAATATCAATAACAAATTTAACATTAGACTATTTATATATGATGCAATCTTACATTAAAACACATATATATATATATATATATATATATATATATATAATAAAAATTAGAAACAATCATGTTGTGTAAACATTGTAGAAATCTCTTTATATACAATTTTAGTTGTCTTTAAAAAAAAAAATATTTTCGTTAATTATCAAGATCTTGAACAATGTTAATCAAAACATAGCTAATATATAAACTTATAATTATCGAGACTATTTAATGAGTTTTAATTCATAATTCTCGATAAATATATGTTCAGAAATTTATCTATTGAAAAAATATTATTATTTTGGATAATAGTACAATAGACATTAATTTGTTTTTGTCACAAAAATTTTATTATTATTTTTGAATATTTTTTATTATAATTAATTCATGTTTAACAGTTATTTATATAAAAATTATATTAAAGTAAATTATAATACTTCCACTATTTTTATTTAATTGACATTTTAGAAGACAACATACAAATTAAGAAAGCTATTATATTGTTTGTTCTATCCTTATTTATCATCATTTTTTAATGTGCAAATAATCTGGATCATAATCACTAGTGTAAGGATAAATAAAGTCAAAAGTCACTATAATGTACACAAAAGTTTGGAATCGTCGAATAAGTTGACACAAAACAAAAGTTCTAAAACGTTATTTATAACAAAACGAAGGGAATAACATAGATATTCACATTTAAATCATTCATGTAATGCTTTAATCATTAATATTAAAGGTTTTACTTTAAATTTTCAAAGATTATCACTGCTTAGTCCATCATCATTAGCATAATATTAACTTTGATCAAAATTCTTTATCAAAGTAACAATTTTCACCCGGAAGAAAATTTGACTTTTAAAAATAAATAAAATATGACCAGGTTCAATTATTCTATGTTTCGCCGTATAATTCTATCGGTTTAACAAATACCTCTTCTCTTTTTGGAGCAACTAACAAATATCTCTTAGTAAACAAATACCTGATTTGTCGATCAAAATTTTGGTGTGCCAAAAAATTATATCGAGATAAGTCGAAAATAATATTTATTCTAAGTATTCGTATTTATGTCCCCTCTACTCCATGCTGCAGGTATGCTACATTAAAAGCAAATTATCAAAGAGAAAAAACGTTTCTTGTTCTTATATAAAAATGGTTTCTGGACATGTTTGGTAAACCGAGAGCATAACTACATTTGTTTCGTGTATACAATTTTTAATTGCAGAAGAAAACTCTCATGAAATGTTTAGAAACTGATGTAGAAGTATTAGAAACATAAGGTTTAACAATGATTAAACAAAACGTTATGATATAAGCTGAGGGATGAAATTATTAGATTTACCGAACTCAGTTATAGTAAGGTTTAATGTAAATAAAATAAGAAAGGAAAGAACACGAGAAATATTGATTACTAATTGACAAACTATTTCCATTTTAAAATTGAAAAGGTTAATACGTAAGTCATGGTGATAAAAGATGAATGGGTGGTTCTTGAGCAAAACGGCGCCGTAGAGATTAGATATCTTATTGTACATTGCAGCTGGTTGTTGCGGACATCATAGGGCCTACATATGTTTTAACTCCTATACCATGATTATCGCAAGAGGTTAAGTTTTTTTCAAAAAAAAAAAAAAAAAAAACTTAAGGACCTCTTGCGATAGTCATGGAAAAAAAATAAAAAATAAATCAATCGCGTGCCGCCACGTGTCGGTGGAGCCCGCAATCAGTGCCAAAACCCCTCCAATTACAAATCTTTATTTGGTGATTTTGGAGAATAATTTTAAAATTTTTGTGGGATCCACGCGTCAGTGGAACCTACATTTTGTCAAATAAGGAACTTTCGGTTTGAGTTTCCTTAAAGTCCTTAGTTTGTAATTATATACGCATATATAATATATACATACAAATATATGTGGATTAAGGATCCAAGAACAAGGACCCCCTATAATCATACTCTAACATATCGCTTGTACAAGAGAAAAACTTACTCTTTAGGGCAACTCCACCCATGACACCAAATTTGGTGTTAAAATTACATCAAATTTGATGTTTTGGTATCATAATCTTGTTGTCGTCTTCAACAATGACATCTAATGTACTATTATACTCCCTCAGTTTCAGAAAGATATACTTTTTAGTATTTTCACACATATTAAAAAACACATTAAACTACCATAATAAATGTATCATTTTCTATAATTTTTAATTTTCAATAACTTTTAATCAATACTAATTCAATAAAGTCAATTAATTTTTTTGAAGTTTACTATTTTTCATAGAAAAAACAAAAATAAATCTTTGTGAAAC
Organism: Brassica oleracea var. oleracea; assembly: GCF_000695525.1. Lineage (NCBI taxonomy): Eukaryota > Viridiplantae > Streptophyta > Magnoliopsida > Brassicales > Brassicaceae > Brassica > Brassica oleracea. The sequence continues at coordinate 47,690,763 of NC_027754.1, forward strand.
AATTTTTTTTCTAAAAAGTCTATCTTAATAAAATGGAGAGAGTATATTATTTTATATTTTCAGTTTTTAAAGTTTTATATTTTTATTATTTGTAATTGATAAATAATTATTTTATCACATTTAGATTATTATTTATATTTTATTATTTCTAACTCATAAATAATAATAGTCATTTGGTGATTTATTTTGAAAATAAAATAAAAATATAAATAACATAATAAATTTATGTTTAATTAAAAATTTGGTAGCAATGAAACTATATTATTAAATGAAACATAATAAAATATGTATTTTAAATATTTGGTGTGATGAATAGTGTTACACCAAATTTGGTGCAACACTATTCACATTACACCAAATTTGATGAGAAAGTGTCAAATTTGATGTTTCATTGGAGATGAAATTACATAAAGTTTGATGTTTTGGTGTTTTGTTGGAGATGGCCTAACAGATATATGCACACATACATTACATATATAAATTAATTTTGTAAAATTTCTATAACGTCTATAAAATGTGGAAAATTATCCAAAATTTTTTTTATTCTATCTTTTAACCCAGTTTATTTTTTTTGTGCATCGGATCAACACCGCTTATAAATTTGTCGAACAGCTCAGGCCATAATGTCTTACAGAATAAGCGTGTCAACATGTTGCTTACAACATAACCAGAAACATGCCGCTATGGCACAATGCCACAATTCAATGTCAATTCAAGGTTTTTTATTCAAAAAAATCTCATAGCTAAGCTTTCTAACTATAATTTGTAGCTGGAGCTACAAACATGTCACTCATACAGAGACAGCAGGCCATGTTCGTTTACGTGTCGCGCGACCTGCGACATGCGACCTGCGAATAAAATTACTTCGTTTACGTGTCGCGCGACTTGCGACTTGCGACTAAACCTGCGACCTGCGACTAAAACTATATTCGTTTACGTGTCGCGCGACCTGCGATCTGCGACCTGCGACCAGTCGCGCGATCAAAATTTTCTTAATTTTTAGTCGCTGTTTTTTCAGGCGACTTAAATGAGAACCCGCGACTGGTCGTGCGATCAGTCGCGCGACATCAAAACGAACAACAACCTGCGACTTGCGACTAATCGCAGATCGCATGTTACGCGACAGCAAAACGAATAACAACCTGCGACCTGCGATCAGTCGCAGGTCGTATGTCGCAGGTCGCAGGTCGCGCGACATGTAAACGAACACGTTATATACACATTGGTTTAATGTATAGCAAATCAAATATTAATACGAGTAGAGACCCGCTTGGTTTAAGATTTTGGAAGATAACGAAATAAAAAGATGAATTCAAAGGATGCAGAGTTATATATGTCGGGTCATTTAGAGCCGTGACCAAAAGTTTCGTCGTTAATTTCTACGGTCGGTCATGAAATTTTTTGGATGTGTCTTGACCCTTTTGTGGAGTTCTGTATAGTTTTGTCGGTTTATAGGTTTGTATTCGTATCCCAATTTTCTCCCAAAAAAAAAAAATTGTATCCTTCTCGTTTTCTGTCCCAGTAACGAGACGTACGTATATTCACGAAAAGAAAAACGTTTAATTTCAATTTTACTATAAACATATTTTTTTAAAATGAGTCACACACTATGATTTTTTTTTCTTTTTTGAACACACTTAATAGTGTGATTTATCTAGTGGAATTTTCATTCAATGTATTTATATTTTAACGAGTCTTATTAGAGATATGTATTCCACATCGGGAATTCTAAGGGACAATTAAGTAATATATAAAGGGTTAGAGCCAATCCACTAATCACCAATTGGTTTTAAGTTGGAAACCCATAATTAAATCCGGATGTAACATGTCTTGATGTTTAATTATTTAATACTCCATTCGTTTTATAATAGATGATGTTTTAGAAAATGTTTGTTGTTTCAAAATAGATGAAGTTTTGATATATTTATATTATTTTTAACTTTACAGAAAACCGTGTAACGAATTAGATTTTGCAGTTATTTTTATAATTAGTTGAATAATTTATAAATTATATTTTTAAGGTTACTTTTTAGAGAAAGATATATTTTTTAATCTTTGTGGAAAGAGTTAAAACATCATATATTATGAAACAGAGGGATTAAGAATTAGGTTAGAAATCAAATGCATAAAAAGTAGCTTGTGCTTAAGAAAGAAAAACGATAGAAACAAAAGAGTGGGGGTTCGTTGACAGTTGTATTGTAATTCATATCTCATACCAATAATAACTTTAACAATGAGTGTATTAACTTTCAAATGTCCTCAAAGACTTTTAAGAAATCATACAATAAAATGAATTTTGTAAGGCTGAAAGTGTAAAATAAAATAAAAAATGAAATGAAAGTAAAGAAACGTCTTTCTCAATAAGAACACAGATCCCAACGGATTCAAACAGCAAATTTGTGCTTTGCTCCTCTCTCTTTATCCTCTCAAAGACCCTCTCTTATATTCTAAAGCCCCTTCCTCCTTTTTTTTCTTCTTATCAACCGAAACAAAGATAAAACAAAACTTTGAGTTTTAAAACAAAACTTTGAGTTTTCTTATAAGCTTAAAGAAAGAGAAAGAAAGATGATGTGTTCGTTGTTTAGCCAATGATTACGATTTAGCTGACCACTTCGAGAGATTTAAAAACAAAAAAACGAGAGAGAGAGCAGAGAGTACATTTTAGAAAGAAAAGAAGAATGAAGTCCTTTTGTGACAATGATGATAATAATCATGGCAACACGACCAATTTGCTAGGGTTTTCGTTGTCTTCAAATATGTTGAAAATGGGAGGAGAAGGAGGAGAAGAAGCTCTATACTCATCTTCTTCTTCAGCTGCTACTTCTTCTTCTGTCCCACCGCAACTTGTTGTTGGTGATAACAGTAGCAACTATGGAGTTTGCTTTGGATCTAACTCAGCGGCTGGGGGAATGTATTCTCAAATGTCTGTGATGCCACTCAGATCTGACGGCTCTCTTTGCTTAATGGAAGCTCTCAATAGATCTTCTCACTCAAACCAGCATCACCATACTCAAGGTTAGTAGTAATGTGAATTAGGTTAACAACAAGTTGGATAATCTTTATTTCTTTTTTTTTCTTGTCGTGTCTTGTATGATGGAAACATGTTTGGTCTTGAGGAGTTTTTTTTTTCCTTTTTAGTTTCATCTCCAAAGATGGAGGATTTCTTTGGGACCCATCAGAACAATACAAGTAACAAAGAAGCCATGGATCTTAGCTTAGATAGTTTATTCTACAACACCACTCATGAGCCAAACAACAACACAAACTTTCAAGAGTTCTTTAGCTTCCCACAAGCCAGAAACCACCATGAGGAAGAAACAAGAAGTTACCAGAATGACCCTGGTTTGACACATGGAGGAGGTTCTTTTAATGTAGGGGTATATGGGGAATTTCAACAGTCACTGAGTTTGTCCATGAGCCCTGGGTCACAATCTAGCTGCATCACTGGCACTCACCACCACCAAAACCAAAACCACCAAGCTCAAAACCACCATCAGATCTCTGAAGCTTTGGGGGTGGAGACAAGTGTTGGATTTGAGACAACAACAATGGCGGCTGCTGCAAAGAAGAAGAGAGGACAAGAGGAAGTAATGGTTGTTGGACAGAAACAGATTGTTCATAGAAAATCTATTGATACCTTTGGACAACGAACTTCTCAATACCGAGGCGTTACAAGGTTCTCTTTCATTATTAATATTTAAATATTATTTGACTTTTGTTAGACAAGTTTTCTTGTACTTATTATTTAAAGGGTTTTAATCATGTGAAACAGACACAGATGGACTGGTAGATATGAAGCTCATCTATGGGACAATAGTTTCAAGAAGGAAGGTCATAGCAGAAAAGGAAGACAAGGTTTAGAGCATTATTTATTTTATTATTTTTAATTATAACCTACTTTTCTTTAGGCTTAATATTTTATATAATTTTATTTGATATGTTACTGACAATGGGTGTGTTTTTTTCTACCCTATTTGTGATTATGATTTGATGATCTTCTTCTCAGTTTATCTGGGTAAGTACACACTTCAATCTTCATGGATTCATGATTTCCCCCTAAATTTTCTCGGGGAAATAATGATGGATTTTGACTGCTTTTTGTTTGATTAAAACTTTTTAGGAGGTTATGATATGGAGGAGAAAGCTGCTCGAGCATATGATCTAGCTGCACTCAAGTACTGGGGTCCCTCTACTCACACCAATTTCTCTGTAAACCATATTCTCTTCCTTTTGATTTTTTAATTCCTACTTTATATCTTATTGACCTTAATGTTTTATATTATGCTAATTGAGTTTTTTTAATGGGTTTTAAAAGGTGGAGAATTATCAGAAAGAGATTGAGGACATGAAGAACATGACTAGACAAGAATATGTTGCTCACTTGAGAAGAAAAAGCAGTGGTTTCTCTAGGGGTGCTTCCATCTATAGAGGAGTCACAAGGTCCTTTTAACATACATTTATTCAACTTTATTATATAGTTTTCATTTATTAATTTAGAAAATACAAATATTTGACTTTGTGGGTCTCTTGTACTAGACACCACCAGCATGGAAGGTGGCAAGCTCGGATCGGTAGAGTCGCCGGAAACAAAGATCTCTACCTCGGAACTTTTGGTAAATTTCGGTGATGATTATCGTCTATTGAAAGCTATTTTTAAATAGATTCTATCTCACGTAATGTTTTTAAACACTATTAGGAACTCAAGAAGAAGCTGCGGAAGCCTATGATGTAGCAGCCATCAAGTTCCGTGGCACAAACGCTGTGACTAACTTTGATATATCAAGGTACGACGTTGATCGCATAATGGCTAGTAACACACTCTTGTCTGGAGAGTTAGCTAGAAGGAACATCAACAGCATCGTGGTTCGCAACAACAACAACGAAGAAACCGCTGTTAACGCTGCCGTGGATGGTGGTTCGAACAAAGAAGTGAATAGTCCGGAGAGAGTTTTGAGTTTTCCGGCGATTTTCGCGTTGCCGCAAGTTGGTCAGAAGATGTTTGGAGCAAATATGGTCGGAAACATGAATTCCTGGACTACGAACCCTAATGCTGAGCTCAAGGCCGTCTCACATACTTTGCCTCAGATGCCTGTTTTCGCTGCGTGGGCTGATTCTTGATCCAATCTACTGCCTAACTATGGTTTTCTTGGTCTAGTTGCCAAGTGTTTCAGTTTATCTCCGGTTTTACCCGGTTTGAATTAAACTCGGTTTAGTTTATCGGTATAAATAGTCTTTCCTTAGGAGCGGTATATGTTTCTTTTGAGTAGTATTCATGTGAAACAGAATGAATCTCTCTATAACATATGATTTCAATGCATTTATTTCTTCAATTCCCTGTTTCTTGGCTATATTTATAAATTAGTATGTAATTCCCATTGATACTTTTGAAATAGTAGTCACGTGATTATAGTAGTAGTTATGTGATTAAAGTAAAGAGAATTGGTGAAATCATTGAAAATTAGTTGGAACAATACGAACCGTTTATTAATGATATTACGAGCATGGACATTTAGTAACTTTACCAAACTTATATGGTAATTAACGAAAACGTGAACATATAGTAACTGATTCGATGGCATTGATGGTTTTAGCAATTGATTAGAAAGTGAATTTCTTGTAAAGATATGGTAAGAAAAGGATGAAAAGAGAATGTGCATGGAGATGAAATGACCCATATCTCATAATTAGGTTTCTTCTCTTTATTTTTGTTGTTCTTTTTAGTACACGCTACAGAGATACTACGATGAAAGTGAGTAAAATATGAAATCACTCCAATAATGCGATTTGCTTTATTGACCATATCGACCCACAACAATCCAGCAATACCTCACCACCTCATTTCTTCATTCCCTCCTTTTGTCTCTTTTTCACACCCCACCCCGTATCAGCTTTTCCCTAAAGTTTCACCAATTTTTTTAATATATTCCCTCCTCCATAATATTTTGGGAACCTTTAAAATAATATATATATATATATATATATGCAATCAGAAAGATTAAAGGATGTTGGAGAAGTTATTGCGTGTACACTTTTAAAAGCCACTTACTATGAAATAATGGTGCCGGACGCAAAATTAACGTAACCCATACGTGGGATCAATGAATGAGTGGTTCGCTGTTGAAGTTCAAACCATTGATTGTGTACATTACATAATGTTCTTGGTTTTCCACACGTGTGGATGAGTTGCCCCAAACTTGGACGCAAAAGTTGGTCATTGGGCCGTGAACCAGTATAATTACAAAGTCTGGCGCACTATCTTATTACGAAAACACGTGTTAAGGAAATTGATCATGTGTAATTGTGTATCATGCATGGCCCAAGTTTGAATTGAAAAAAACAAGTAACCTTCAGTAGTTAGGTCCTTTGGGGATATGACTCGAGTCGTTTTAGCATCCAAAGTCAAAGAGCGTGCACTGATCACTAAGTGGGGACGCTCCCTGCCTCCCTTCAGGGTTCCAAAGTCCAAACTCAACGGTCGCAACAATTTCTATTATTCTAGTCAAACACGAGTTTGGGCCTATAGACTGAAATTTATGACTTACGGGCTATAACACATGCAGTATTATGGGCTATTCACTTGTGCGTATAATTCATGTGTTTGGATTGGCATGTAATTGAAAGGACCTAGGTCGAAGTCTAAACAAATTATGCGGCGTATCCAAATGACTAATACAGTGTCGATCACTTTCTTAGCTCATTTACATCTCTTCATTTTAATTGGGCTTTATTTATAACCTTGGGTCTCGTATTGCGACCTTTAACTAAGTATAATTATATCAAAGATGAGAGATGGTAGGCCTGGGCAATCGGGTGACCATTCGGGTTCGGTTCGGTTCTAATCGGGTTTCGGGTTTTCAGGTTTACAAAAATCAGCCCCATTCGGGTATTATAAAAGTTCGGGTCGGTCTTGGTTCGGGTTTTGTCGGGTTCAGTTCGGATTTAGTAAAACATCCTAAACCCGGTTGAACCCATTTAGTCTTCGGGTTCGGTTCTAAACCGGGTTTCGGTTATCCATATTCCTTTTTTTACCCGAAGTACCTGTTTTGTTTCATGACATAACCTTACGGTTACTTCAACCAGAACGTGAACAAAGAAATAACAAGAACAAAAGTAGTTTGCAATAATGAAAATCAAATACTCCAAACGTGAGAGCCTTTATTAAACTTCAAAATAAATCCAACTTGTTCATATTAAACCTCCTTGAAAAGCAAAGAACAAAACAATTCAAATGAAAAACGAGTACTGAAAATCAAAATCAAAACCAACACCAACACCAAATAAAAAAAAGACTTCAGACTTCAGCAGCAATCTTCTTTCTTCAGTCTTCAATTCTTACACTCTCAAATTCTGAAAAGACAAACAAAACAATATATAAGTACACGAACAAACAGATGAAATATTAAAATAACTTATAGAAAACATACCCTTCTCAAGCTTGTCTAGCATTTCAACTTCAGCTAGAAGCTGCTCATTTGTTTGGACTTTTTCAGAGAATTTGATATCAGCTTTCATCCACTGCTCACTACACATCAGAACCTCTATCATGTAGTGAGTTAAACAGCTTCGGTATGGTTCTAAGATTCGGCCACTGGTGCTAAAAGCGCTTTCTGATGCCACAGAGGAGACCTGCATTGCTAATAGGTCCCTAGCCATTTCAGCCAATACTGGAAACTTGGTTTGATGCATCTTCCACCAAGCGAGTATATCAAACTCAAATCCCATCATAAGCCTTTGATTCTCAAGAGGTGCCTTCAAGTAAGCTTCCAGTTCGTCCCTTGTTTCATCTTCTTTTTCAGCAACAAGTTCTGTGTACTTGTTATCCATCCTCTCATAACCGAAATCTTCAACAACCATCGCCAGCCTGCCCATTTGTCTTGAGTCTCCTGAACACTAACTGATGATGTTTTCTTTGACTGTGATGATCGTGTAGCATCTCCACCGAACCGGCTAGCATACTCTTAAAACATGCTTCTAAGGAGATCAAGCACAGATTCACCCATTTCTTTGGACTCCAAACTATCCTCTCCATAAAGTTGCTCAAAGCAAAAGTTTGCATACGTCATCTTCTTCCTCGGATCAATTATTGTCGCAATAATTAACATCCTATTCACGTTTTTGATGTCATCCCAATACTTCAAAAACTTGCACAGCATATCTTCAGCCTTCAACTTCAAGTCAGGGTCCAAGTTGTTGGCCAATGTGGTGAGATTCCTCTCAATGGTGACAATCTCACCATAGCATTTATAGGAATTCACTTTCGAGGAAGCAGAGACGACCAAGGTACTATTATAAAATATGATTAGGAACCGCTTTAGCTTTTCCACAGCGTTCCAATCACTAATAGCAGGCGGTCCACACCTCTTAGCCCCATTTTCTACTTCTAAGAAGTAGTCATTGTACAGTCTATCCTCAGCTTCCATTTTATCAAAAGCTACTCTAAACTGTAATGCTCTAGACAACATGAGAAAAGTTGAGTTCCACCTAGTCTTAACATCCATAGGCAGACTTCCTCGGGTCATCTTCCCAGTAGTAACCCTTTGATCAAATGCATTTAGCCTATTGGTAGAAGACCGGACATATTGGACTGCATTACGGATAGCCATCACATTTTCGCCTAAATCCCATAGACCCTCCTTAGCTATCAAGTTGATAATGTGTGCACAACACCTCATATGAAGAAAGTTTCCATCTAATACGAAAGCATCAGGCGAGACTAAATTGAACTCCCTATGAAATTTCTTAATAGCTGAGGTATTAGCAGTGGCATTGTCTACTGTGATAGAAAACAATTTCTGAATTCCCCAATCAGCTAGACACT
>NC_027754.1:47699594-47755555 GCF_000695525.1 Brassica oleracea var. oleracea
AAAAAAAAAACGTTACCTGTTACTTGAGATACCCAAATATCAGTGGTAAGAGAAACTCTCTGATGATTGGTGTACAACCATCTTTTCAGGGCCTCTTTCTTCTTCACAAACATCTCCACAATGTCCCTAGTAGCGGTTCTTCTTGAGTGGGGTTTGTAAAAATTAACCTTGATATACATAGAAAAAGTATTATTAGTTTCAGAGATAAACAAAATCATTTAGAATACAAATATACAATGTTTTACCTTATTGCCGAAGTGTTTCCAGCATGTACTTTCTATGAAAGAAAGAGGTAATTCAGCTAACACGAGTAGCTCATTTGTGGCTTCTCTGAAAAGCGGCTCAGGCACATTTGATGTCTTCACACTGCCTTCGTCATTGATGACAGTTTGATCTTTTCCATTACTGATCAAGTAGGACTGGTACTCTCTGCAGATTTGCAGATGCTTCTGAAGGTTGGAGGTTCCTGATTTTGTTGCACATGAGAAGACCTTCTGGCAGTAGTGACAAAGGCACTTGTCACGGCTCTCCTTTGTTCTGGTGTAGTGCTTCCATACACCAGACCTTGGCACAACAATCTTTTTCATCTTATTTGGCTGAGAACTTTCTCCACAAGGTGTATCTGTTTGCTTCCTTTTCCCACAGAACTCAGAAGTTTGACATACTTCATCTTCACACTCACGCTCTTTGCCATCTCCATCGTTCTGAGCACTTTTAGAGGATGATGAAACCATCTGCACGTAAGTGAACCACAATATTCATAAGCACATAAAAAAGAATTAAATGACATAATGAAAAATAGTAATACGCCTTGAAAAAACTTAGCACACATATCAAAATGGCATCAAACAACAACTCATAATCATGAATTCAATAATACTTTAAAAGAACCTAAGCACACGTATCCAAATATGACAAAACAACTCATAACGAATACATTAATACTCTTTCGAAGAAAATTAAATCATTTCTCAGCAAACGTATTCAACTAGCATGATATACAGTTTTAAAAATCGAAATAGATTAGCATCAAACAACGACTCATATACAGTGCATGTAAAACAACGACTCGTATACAGTGAAGTGAATGTGAAACCGACTAAAAGAGTTTCCTTGAAGCATAATTAAACATGTTTAACTCGATAACTATTCACAGAAACAGATTAAACACAATAAAACTAAAGTATTTAACCGGAGACACAGTGAGATTTCCCAAACCCGAAAACCCGAAAGTGAAAAACGAGTACCTCTGGCTGCTGCTTGAATTATCTGACGAAGGAGAAGATGATAGTAGGGAGATTGCGTTGTCGAGTTTAAGAAATTGAAGAGACATTTATAAGAGCTACAAATTAGGTCTTCAAATTCGAAATCAAAAGAGAATCAAAGAGAATATGCAGCTAATCGGATTAAGGAAACGATTTGGGTGAAAATATTTAGGGATTGAGAGATTTCACGGATTGAATTGTTGAGATCACGCAAAGAATCTCTCTTTATCCGAATAGGGAAATAAAATATCGAAGGATGAGTGAAACAAGGTTAGATAAGATCGGGTCTCGGTTATAACCATTCGGGTTCTCGGTTTAAACCCGACCCGACCCGAAACCCATTATACCAAAAAATCAAACCCATTCGGTTTTTGAACAAGATCCGAACCCGATCCGAACCGGCTTAATCGGACCAGGTTCGGTTCGGGTTATCGGGTCCGGATTATTTGCCCTGGCCTAAGAGATGGATCACCCGAGTTAGCTGAATAATACATTTTTATATACAGTGAGATACGAATCTGGTCCATGACTTGAGTGTATCATATAAAGGAAAATGAGAAACAGTTAAAAAAAAAAAGAAGGTTTTTTTCAAATGATAATGATTTAGCTTAGGCTGCTTTCAAAAAATGCATTATTTTCTTTCTCAATTTATATTTTTGTTCTAGTATTTAGAATCATAATAGTAATAAGATGATAGTGACTGTTATTGTAGAAAAAGATGTGTACCAATTATTAAAAGATAATCGATGTGAAACCATATCACGAGTCAGGACCCAGATATCTTCCATATCTTTGGTTGCGAAAAGAAGAAGAAGAAGAAGAAGAAGAAGAAGAATTGCACTATACAATGGTCCCTGCTCAAACTGAGGTAATTTTGTCATTTTCATCTTTCCTGTACGTGCGATCCTTCACACAATTTCTTAATATTTATTATTTTACCTGATGAATTTTATTACACACGCAAAATAATTATAGTTACGTATCAAACAAAAAAGTTTCAAAATAACTTCACTATGAGTATATATTTGACAAATCTTATGAAAAATATTTTCAAAAGGTTATACGAAATACTATATTTATCAAACTACCAAAATCATATTTATTTGTCGAGCTGACTAAAACATTCGGATATATTTCTTACAATAATATTTTTCATTATGTACTTATATAAAAGTATTCTAACACCAGTTACAAGAGCAAGTAAGGAAAACAAAGTTAGTTTAATCATATACATAAGGGGCCCTATATATAAGATTTGACAAAGAAAAAAGATAAACGTAATAAAATTGAAAGACCTCACAGAATGATGGTAATAGACTATTTTAATATCTTCAAAAAAAAAGAAAAATAGACTATTTAGAAGGACGATCACGAAGAGACACACCGACTTTGTTAGGCCGAATCAAAAGCGAGGAGAAAGGTCATCGTCTCTCTTTCCTCTCTTTTTACTTGCTTTTCACAATCACACACACATATTCACTCATACACATACGTATAAAACTACACATGTACATGTGGCTTAAGGCTTGTATCATTGGCTTGCGTTTACAAGTGTTTCGAGACACGATAGTCCATAGTCACTAATCCACTACAGTGACTACTGTTTTCCCGAAAACTATACGCGTAATTGAATTGTTGATATTCAACTGACTTTTAGTGTTGTAGAATAGTCTTTTTTTCTTTCCTTAGGTATATTTATATGCAAATTCTTACGGTATAATTTGTGAGATAACAAACTAAGTCCCACATTGGAGAATTAGATAAATAGTGTCTAATATATAAAAAAATGTCTAACTCTAATTAGTACGAGCTTTTTTGGGTAGGAAACCAAAAGTAAAACCATGCGGACTTGCCTAAGACCCAAAATAGACAATATCGTACTAATCGGATAATATAGAGTTGGACACGGGATTTCACAATTCCAACAATTGGTATCAGAGCTAGGTTGATAAGAAATCTGCAAGAAGACCAAAATACCCTTTGAGTAGAAACAGAATCCATCAGGATTGGAAGGTGTGTGGCAGAGATCAAGTCAAAAGATCCCCACACGAGATGAATGTGATCGACAGATCTTTTGAGAAGAAAACCAAAAGTAAAATCATGCGGGTTTGTCTAAAGCCCAAAATAGACAATGTCGTATTAATCGGACAATATAGAGTTGGACACGAGATTTACGATTCTCTAACATAGTCCATCTATTTTGCCAATGATACGAAAGGACTCCATAATTCGTAAATTATCCGTTTTAAAAAACTCGTATATTATTATTTTACTTAACCTGATTATTTCATAATAGTTATTGATGATAGATATTCTTAAGAGTGGACTTTTGTTGTCAAAGGCTCAATGATTCGTCTCTTTACAGAGTCAAGATCTCGACGTGATTGACAGAATATTTACTTATATTCCTTTTAATCATGCATTTTTATCCTCCGAAATATTTTGATTTTTCATATAAATAACAAATCATTCCCAATTCCGTTTTCCCCAAATGGTTCAGTTATTCGCACCCGTTTACATTTGAGGGTAATATTCGCGACGAGCTTTTAGATTTAGAACATAGGAATAGTTATCAACTTTTAAGAAAGGACAAAAATATCTGTTTTTTTTTAAAAAAAAAAAACAAAAATCTCTGTTCTTAGATGCTTTTTTTTGTTAATCAATAAGAAGTATACAAATAAAACCGAATTTTCTATGGACTATTCAAAAAAAAAGATTATAAAGTTTATCAAGCGTGCAAACTATATAAAAGTATCACGAGTATTATATGAATATGATAGATAGCCTTTAATAAGCACACACTTAATAGATGATATACGGGTAGAATAAACTTCGTTGGGCAATAATCCTACTTCTACATATGTATGATAACATCCTAAAATTCCTTTTGACATTCTGCAAAAAATTAAAGAAAAAAAAATTAAAAACCGGTACCCATCCTGAGTTCCGATATTTTCGCATGTAATTTCAAGCATATATTCTGATTAACATTGATAGAAGTAAAACTAGTCCGTCAATTTTGGTGGTTTTGTTAAAATATAAAGAAGGTATGATTGACGGGTCTTTTTGTGTGTCAATATTTATTACCCGAAACTGAGTGGATATTTGAAATGGGACTATAACAAATAAAGAAGCATCATCCACAATTTGACTGATGCACAGTTATATTAAAAGAAAAGGACAATAGAGAGAAAAAATGACACGAAAAGCAACATGTCTGGTTGGCCGGCCGTAAAGCCGGGGAGGTGACAAAAAAAAAAGAGGATCAGACAATCCTTCTATCATTCATGATTCATCAATTTGCGTGCCTCGGTTGCTATACAAAATGATTGTCTAGAAACCAGAACTATATGCCACACATCTATGTATATATAACTATATATTTTTTTTGAAAACTATATATATAACTATACTACCCTCAAATGATACGTTATTCTTTGTTCTAAGAACTATATGCATACTTAATTTCCCACTAGCTATTTTATCTGACTAACCAAGTCAGAAACTTAGGACATGTTTTCCACGCTTTTAGACGAACGATACGTAATTTTTCGATATTGTTACATGTTCGTTGTTGATTTTTTTTTTCTTTTGTTCTTTCTATACATTACTAATACTAATACGTTGCTTTAACAAACAAACAAAAATAATTAGGTATTAAAATAATATATATAAATAATTTAGCAACATATTCTGATTAGAGTTGTTAAAAATACTCAAATGGTATCTTATATTTATTTGAATATTTTAAATTCTCAATTAATTTGAATCAGACAAATTTATTTAACTATTATTTTCTAAAAATTTAAATTCCAACAAAATTAATAAAAGCAGACCTACTAATACACATCATATTAAAACAATATTTATTAAAGATTTGTTTGTCATAAAACAAAAATTATAGAAATAGAGCCAAATAAAGCTTCGATTGGTAGAGATTATAATAAAGAAGTAGCAAGATGATACATAAGTAGTATGCTCTTATAAATGTTGTTAATAAAGTGATTAATAGAGCATTAAATGATTCATATTATAAAATTATCTTATAAAATTAATATAAGATATATAGTTTTCTTATTTCTGAATAATATAATATAATATTTATAATATATATATGTATATTAATTTTACATTTTTACTGAAAATAACAAATATATTTAATTATATTTTACATGTGAAATATTTTTATTTAAAAATAATAATTTTAACCAATTGGCAGAAAGTAAATTGGCCTAAATCACTTATATATCACTTAAATCTCTTTTATATTTTCGATGTGAAATCTTATCTCCAGGATCTAGCAAGATTAGCAATCAACGCTATCTTTTGTTCTAGTTAAGAAAAAGTAGTAAAATGTTATCTTTGAATGTAACCTTATCATGTGCTTCTACTGGTGATAATAATAAGAAATAGCGTTTTGTTTAAGCGTTTACATGCCTTGTTGGCATTTGGGACGCTTAGATGTTGCCACGTGAGTCTGTTTATCTGAGTTGCATCCGTTGGATAAACTGGACGATGGCATGTGGAAAAATACTAACCAGCTTTGGATTTTGCGTTCTGTTTACACCGCCACATCACTCAACATATTTTTTCCATTACAAGAAAGTAGTTATTTTAGAATAGAAAGGGGCGAAACTATGCAGTTTCCCTTCTTTGGGCTCAGTTTCTCTCTCGCGAAAAGGAATCTTTCTTTTGTGAGTGGAGCTTTGGTTTTAACACCGGTGACTCATAACTCACCGCCTCGCTTAAAAAATACTTTTTCAGATCAATCTTCAAGTTTTTTAGGGTTTGTTCATAAAATCCAAGCGGCGGAGAATTATAATCTCAATAATCAAGCTAATATTCAAGATGTCGTTTGCCATGGATAAAGCGATGATGGAACTATCTCTTGATGAGGTAGATGAGCCGTTCTGTATGCCGGATTTACCGCAATTCAAGTCGTGTGAAAGAAACTCAAGGAGTTTAATTGGAAGAACCTTGAATCCGGAGTGCCAGAAGATGTCTAATCTGATTCTGAATATGCCCCGAAAGTGGCAGAAGAGTGGGAAAGTAAGAGGTGTGGCTTTATCGAAGGAGCGGTTCCAGTTTATCTTTAATCATGAACATGATCTGGATGAAATTCTGGAGAAAGGTGTTCATACCTTTAACGACTGGACGCTAGCTATTGACCGTTGGATGGAAAAGCCCCCACCTAATTATCTCCAATTTATCCCTATCTGGGTTCAGATACGAAACATCCCGATCAATTACTATACTGAAGAAGTGATTACTGCCTTAGGAGATATTGTCGGGAAGACAATAGAAGTGGCCTTTGATCCAGAAAAGCCTCAGTGTCAAGAGTATGTAAGAGTCTTGGTTCGGTTTGATGTCTCAAGACCACTGAGGAAGACTAAAGTTGTGATTCTCCCTGAAGGAGGTTCTTCTATTGTTTACTACAACTATGAGCGAATTCAGAAGAGGTGCTATGAGTGTCAACGTCTTAACCATGAAAAAGACAAGTGCATAATCTTAGTGAGAAAGAGGCAAGGTTTGGCTGCGGAGAGAAGGCAGAGGATTCTTGAGGAAAAGGAAGCAGCTGTGAAGTTTTTTGCAAATGATGATCCTCTGTTTGGCGTTTTAAGAGAGGATCAAGTTGGGATTTGCAAAGAGACGGGAAGAAGGAAGATAGCTCCAGAGGTCTTAGATGAGATGAGAAGATATCTGATGATGACCAATGGTGAAGACAAGTGTATTCGAATTGATAGGATTCGAACTTCAGTGGCTGATGCTGAGAAGGATCCTATCAAGCAGAAGACGGTGCTGAGGCTTGAACCAATGCCGACATTCACCAAGGATATTAATAAAGGGAAAGGTGTGGTGTTTGATTTTGATCTAAATATAGAAGGCCTCACTAAAGATATGGATGGAGGTTCGAAAGAAAAACTGATGGGGTCAGCCATTAAAGCACAAAACATGGCATTACCTATGGATCAGTCAGAGGAGAGGGACCTAAGGGAAGTGCTGAATAGAAGTAGATTGGAAAGACCAGCCTCAACTTTGTCTACTCCTGAGATGGTTAAGGTAGTGAGGGACAATGAGATCAAATATGGTTCGCTGAGTCTTAGTGGCAACTCTACGGAATAAGGTTCTAGTTCTTCTATGATTAGACCATCCGGAGTTGCTCAGAAGACTAGTAAGCCAAGAAGAAGACCTTATACCAAGAAAAGACAGGAGCGGCAGAAAGACTCATCAAATATTCTACAGGACCTGTATGGGAGTGAAGTAAGGAATGAAAGGAGTGGTAGCAAGAGGAAGGTAACAGGGGAGGACTTCTCGAAAGAAAAAATCGCAAGGCGTGAAGAAGAAAGGGTGATCCCGCATGAGGGATCGCCGGAAGCTTAATGAGCATAGTCAGCTGGAATTGTCAGGGATTGGGTCTCCCTCAAGACCTGAAAATTCGTCGCCTTGGGGAATTGCGTAAAAAAAATTTTCCTGAGGTGTTGTTTTTTATGGAGACTATGAAGTGTAGAAATATATTAGTAGACTTGCAGGTTTGGTTAGGGTATGAGCGGGTTTTTATGGTAGATCCTGTTGGTCATGCGGGGGGGGGGGGCTTGCTATTTTTTGGAAGAAGTTTGTTAATATCGACTTTAAATATGTAAGCAAGAACTTATTAGACTGTATAATACAATATTGTGATCTGGCAATAACTTTTGGGAAGAAGGTACCTGAAGAGAAGAGAATCTTTGTCAGACAAAAGCTTGGTATTGATGCTGAGGGAGGGAACTCGAAATATTTGGGATTACCAGATTGTTTGAAAGGTTCAAAGGTTCAGTTGTTCTCCTACATCAAAGAAAGAATGAGTAAGAAAATCTCTGGATGGCATGCAAGAACACTCTCTCAAGGTGGTAAGGAGGTGATGATTAAGGCTGTCGCCTCGGCCTTACCCGTATCAGCTATGTCTTGTTATAAACTGCCTAAAACAGTTTGTTCTAATCTAACCAGTGCGATAGCAAATTTCTGGTGGAGCTCAGTTGAACACAAGAGGAAGATTCACTGGTTAAGTTGGGATAAAATGTGTTTACCAAAGGAGAGTGGTGGTATGGGCTTTAAAGACTTAGAGTGTTTTAATCAAGCGTTGCTGGCGAAGCAAGCATGGAGACTTATTCATTGTGAAGACTGTCTTTTAACCAAGGTGATGAAGGGGAAGTACTTCGAGAATAATGATTTTATGAGGGCTTCCTTGGGTGCTAAACCATCATATGCTTGGAGAAGCATTCTTTATGGGAGGGAGCTTCTGGAGAAAGGGCTTAAACGTGCTGTTGGTAATGGTAGAAGCCTTCTTGTCTGGACAGATAGATGGCTTCAAGATGAGGATGGGGTTTGTAGACCTCCATTTAGGCGCCAGGGAGACTTTAATGTTAACTTGAAAGTCTCAGATTTAATTGATGGCTGCACCCGTAGATGGAATGAGAGGATTCTGTCAGATAACTTTGTACCGAGAGATATTAAAATTCTCAAGCAAAATCAACCGGTGGTGTCTGATGAAGATTCGTGGGTCTGGAAGATGACAAGGGATGGAGTATATTCTGTGAGAACAGGGTATGAACTCGCATTTTCTGTTCATAATCAGGAGCTCATAGAAGAGATGACAGCACGACCGTCTTTGAATCCTCTTAAAGCCCAGGTATGGAGTATTAAGGCACCATCAAAGATAAAGGTTTTCATTTGGGAAACGCTTTCTGGTGCACTTGCAGTTAATGATAGTTTGATTGCACGAGGAATGAGATGTGATAATATCTGTCAGATTTGTGGAATGGACGGTGAATCCATCAACCATGTTCTTTTCTCCTGTTCTTTGGCTAGACAAATATGGGCAACATCGGGCTTTCCTTCTCCTTTAGAGGGGTTTGATGAAGTGTCTGTGTTTGCCAATTTGAATTACGTGCTTAGGGTGTGGAATGATCAGCGCTGGGATAAGGAAATAACAAGAATTTTTCCCTGGACGCTGTGGTACCTGTGGAAGAATCGAAACTCCCTTTTGTTTGAGGGCTTTTTACAAGAAGGGTATCAGATATGTGGGAAAGCCAGAGAAGCTGCAGAGTTATGGTACCTAGCTCTGGATTTGGAGAATAAAGAGGAAAGCAGATGGGGGGTTAATAAGGGAGATAGGGATATCGAGTGGAAAGCTCCACCAAGGAGCTGTGTTAAATGTAATATTGGTGTGGGTTGGTCGAGAAAGACAAAGATAGCTAGAGCTTCTTGGGTCTTACGGGATCATTGTGGAGTGGTTTTGCTCCATAGTCGTCGTTCCTTTGGATTGGTGGAATCAAAGGATGAGGCGAATTTTTTGAGTGTTGTATGGGCTATGGAAAGTTTAGTTAGCCATAGATGTCTGAAGGTTCACTTTTCGTTTGAAGGAAGCTGTTTGGTGAATGCTATCAATAGGCCAAAGGCATGGCCTTCTTTCAACTTTAAAGTGAAAGAAATCAGATCGTTGCTTGATCGTTTTTTGGACTGGAAGGTTTATATAGAATCTTTTGAAGCTAATAGGGGAACTCGACTCATTGCAAGGAGTGCGATGCGAGATAAGTGGTTTCAATCTTATGTGTCTCGAGGTCAGCCCCGATGGCTTTCAAATGTGTTTAATAGGGAAGCCTTAGCTTGTAATAGTAGCTTACTTTAATGAAATACTCAGAAGGAAAAAAAAAAAAAAGTAACCTTATCATATTTTTACCTTTTGTCGTGTAATGTGAGTGTGTTTTAGATGACTATGCGTCATGGAACAAACCCTATAAGAAAAAGCGATAACATTTTTAAATTCGGGAGAAAATAAAACAAAAACCCAAATGATCATATGACGTATGGTTATTGTGAGATCGGCCCTAGATCATTATTAGATTATCGGGTCAATTCGATTACTAGTTCGTCTTTTCGATCGTCTTTGCTTTGAAAAATGTAGATATTGTGTGTGTGTCTTTGTTGATAAAATAAATATTGGATCCTTCTAATCATGAGTCATGATTTTTTCAATGTCGACGCCTTGAGTCTTAAAATACAACACTAGGACTAGTTAATTATTAAATACTAATCTCTGATACAGCTGCCGACGTGTTACTGAGTTTACCCTACCTTTCCCCTTAGGAGACTGGTCTGGCCGTCGGGGACCGATACCACGAGAAGCAATACTATTTTTTATAATAAATTTTATAGTACGTATTATTTTATTCATTTGTATGCAATATAAATTATTTTCAGCCCTTCATATCAACCATTTCTCAGCATATTCTAAAGCTTCAATTATTTTGTTCCAATTTCTAAACGACAAAACTGACCCT
This sequence comes from Brassica oleracea var. oleracea, assembly GCF_000695525.1. Classification (NCBI taxonomy): domain Eukaryota; kingdom Viridiplantae; phylum Streptophyta; class Magnoliopsida; order Brassicales; family Brassicaceae; genus Brassica; species Brassica oleracea. The sequence goes on from NC_027754.1 coordinate 47,710,177, forward strand.
GTGGATAAGCCATGAGTTCGTTAGGTCAAAAGACCATCAAAATGATGTATTAATCATATTAACGAATTTCAAGAAACTGCAATTCTAGTTTCTAATGGTTTACATAATTGATAATCCACAAAGGGATAAAAGGCGATGGTGGAGACAAATTAACCAACAAAAGCGTATCTAACCGAATTGTGATTTTATCCAGTTTTCCTTCGCGGTCACACATATTAATTGTACATTATGGGTGACCTAACTTCACATTGTTAGTGCTACAAAACAAATAAAAACCAAAGCCAAATAAACGTTCCACGTCAACTTCCTTCAATCTTTGATTAATTCTGATTGTCGAATCATATTCCACCACCACCATTATTATCAATTTTCTCCCTAATTCCACCGCTTCTCTTTATTCATCCATATCAGCTTAACTGGGTGTCTTGCACTGCAAGTATTTGAACAAAATTAATCTTATAAGCTAGATGAAAAACGTCAAGTAAAAATCGATCTGTAGCTTTAACTATTAATTTACCGATAGAATAACCATCTCGCTGATTGATTATAGGGTCACTTAATTATACAAAATGTCCATTTTATATTTATCAACTACAAAAAATCCTTCCTATAAGGTGTTATATTGTTTCAAAATACGAGGATATGTCTATTAAACCAAGCCTCGGTTTCTCTTAGATAACTCTACTGTCTACAAAGACATGTAAAGAAAGAGATGACGAAAAAGATGGAGACGATGTGGATATAATAAAACAACGCACGATAGGTTTTATTCCACGAACTATTTGTCTGTTCAAAATAATGGTTTTGGAATGGCATAATAACAGCATATTATTTTTAAACACGATGGGCATAAAAAAAGGTAGAAATCATTGGATAATTAAGTCCCAACACAATTTGGCCAGATCAAGAGAACCAAACCTGAAACAAGATAGTGGAGATCACAATCTAAAATCCAAACTAAATATTACAAAAATTTAGAAGAAACTAAAAATAAATTAAAAGGCCAATGTGTAATGTGAGGACGTTGAAGATTGGTAGGCAAGCTGACATGTTACCCACATCTGCCTTCTTCAAGCAAAGCATTGAGTGGGAGACAATTAATGTGGTCTCTTATTTAAATTCCCTCTTAAATCACTCTTCTAATCACTATTACTGTCTCTAGGCTTGGGTAAAATAACCGGAACCGAAGAACCAAACCGGAACCGAACCGAAATACCCGAAACCGGAACCGGACCAATACCCTCAAATACCCGAACGGTTCTTATATTTTTATATCCGAAATAACCGAACCGAACCGGAACCGAACCGAGAACCGAACGGATACCCGAATATATAAAAATATTAATTATATATACATATAACATCACTAAATATATATTTTTAATTTAAAATTCTATTAAAAGTATCTGAAAATAGTTGAGGATAACTAAATTATTATAAAGTATCAAAACTACCCGAAAGTATCTGAAACTATCCGGATAGTTTTATCCGAAATGTCCAAAGTAATCCGAAATATCCAAAATTTTTATGTAAATCATCCTAATTATTTAATATTTTACCCTAAATAACCGATATTTTATCCAAATTATCCGAACTATCTGAACCCGAACCGGATCCAAATGAGAATCGAACTTTTTCCGGATATTTTCCGGTTCCTAAATTTACTATCCGAACCGAACCGAACCCGAAACTATCCGAACCGAACCGAACCGAAAATAGGTCAAGTACTAAATGGATCCTCTAGCCCCTATCCGAACTACCCGAAACCCGAAATACCCGAACCGAACCGAACCGATACCCGAAATGTCCATGCCTAACTGTCTCCATGTATACGTGTGTTATCTTTTGTCTCCATGGCATGTATTCTTTTTGTTTAGTAGTTTCACAATTAGTTTCATTTTTTTCATAAAAAACAATATATGTGATTTTAGAATGTAAAAGCAGACAATTTATATATGCATAACTTAATAAGTGATTTTTAAATATAAAGCAATACTCATTATAGGAATTAAAATATGAAATAATTAATTGTATCAATGGTTTCGGTGGTATATTACGAGAATATCTGCACTCAAATAAATAATTCAAATATAATTTATCAGAGAACACTGAATCTTTGAAAAGAATGTGTATCGATCATTGAAGGTGGGGATGGGAGATAGAGGTTCCATGTGCAAGTAGTTGCATATCGAATGTATTAGAATTTGTAGATATCCAGGGTAACAAATCAAATCTACTCTATAAACAATGTGTAATCGCAGCCGTAGTAATAATAATAATAATAATAAGTTATTTGGATATGCAGAAATCCATGTCTTGTATCTTTTTTCTTTCCTTTATTATTAGGTTTTTATTTTTCTGAAAATTTCATGTCAAATACTAGCATATTTGTAAATGACCTCCCTATTAGAAAGAGATGAGATGGAAATGAATAATACTTCCTCTATTTTTGTAATGAATGTTTAAATTATCATTTTTATATTTACTAAATTTTATAGTTTTAAATTAGAAGTATTTTATTTTATTTTTTTTCAAAATTACAATCCGCTATTATTAACTAATCAAAATTGTAAAAAAGATAAAACATACATCTTAAAAAAACAAATTCTATTTTGATTTTTTAATTTATTTAAATAATAATGGAGTTTATGATAATCGAGATGATCGGACAAATAAATCAAAAGTTTTGGAGAGACTATATATATATATTATCAGATTAATTGGTGGTCAGACGAACCAATTTTTGGAGGATCACCTCTGTGTGGCCGGGTCTGATATATACAAGAAACATCTATATATATATGTTATGTGAATAATATAGTTAATATACACATTCATCTGAAATTTTTCTGTTAAAATGATAGATATCTTCAAAGCACGTTGGTATGAAAATATCATACATTTAACATTTTTACCGAAGAAAAAAAAATATGACAAAAAGGATGTAATATTGAATACGATAAATATCAGTATAGGAATTTATGAAATGGGAAGAATAGTTGCAAGTGGGGTGCTCATTCGGTCAACCTTTGTAACTGAGAAAATAAAAAGGCGAGTGTGGCATCACAATTTGATTAATTAACCACATTTATTTTTGAAAAATACAAAATAATCCCACGCAAAANCATAAAAAATTAATACAAAAAAACCAAAAAAAAAACTCTGGTTCTCCTTCTTAAGAAGAAGCCGCTTCGTTTCATTTCGTCCCAATTATCTTCCAAACTTCACGAAAAGCATTTCTTAACAAACAAAAACTTTTCTTCCTATCGTTATTACCTCTCAAGTTTTTGTAGCTTTTATTATAAGAAAAGATTCGAAGATCATCTTTGTTTTCTTCAGATGGGTCTTGATGATTCATGCAACACGGGTCTTGTTCTTGGTTTAGGCCTCTCAATAACTCCTAATATTTACAATCCTGCCATCAAGAAAACTTCCGCAACCGTGGATCACCATCTCGATCCGTCGTTGACCCTAAGCCTCTCCGGTGAGAGCTACATGACCAAGACGGTTGATATGACCGTTGCCGGAGCTGGAAGCCAAGTTTGTCGGCAGACTTCATCTCATAGCGGAATCTCATCTTTCTCGAGCGGAAGGGTAAAGAGAGAAAGAGATATCTGCGGCGAAGAAGAGGCGGGGGAGACGACGGAGAGAGTGGTGTGTTCGAGAGTGAGTGATGATCATGAAGACGAAGAAGGTGTTAGTGCTCGTAAAAAGCTTAGACTCACTAAACAACAATCCGCTCTTCTTGAAGATAGCTTTAAACTTCACAGCACTCTTAATCCCGTATGATATAGTTAATTATTTCCTTGGTTAATTTGTTCTTATTTTACGTTGAACATATCCTAATTAATATTTTTAAAATATTCGCAGAAGCAAAAACAAGCTCTTGCGAGACAGCTGAATCTAAGGCCTAGGCAAGTTGAAGTGTGGTTCCAAAACAGGAGAGCTAGGTAAATTAAATTGACTAAATTTAAAGAATTTTTTGGTCCATGTATATTACATATTATTCTTTTTTTTTGTAAACTACATTATTCTTATATAGCTTTTTTTTTTTAACTGGGCAGGACAAAACTAAAGCAAACAGAAGTGGATTGTGAGTTTTTGAAGAAATGTTGTGAGACTTTAACGGATGAGAATAGAAGGCTTCAAAAAGAGCTTCAGGATCTCAAGGCTTTAAAGATGTCTCAACCTTTCTACATGCATATGCCGGCAGCGACTTTGACGATGTGCCCTTCTTGTGAGAGACTCGGCGGCGGTGGTGGTGGTGCTGCAGGAGGCGGCGGAGGTACGGTAGAGGGTGATGGAGGGACAGCGAAAGGAGCTTTCTCCGTCGTCACAAAGCCTCGCTTCTTCAACCCTTTCACTAGTCCTTCTACAGCTTGTTAATTACTTATTAATTAATTTGTGTGTTCCACGTCAAATTAGTAATTAGCTAGAAGGTAAATCCGGAAAAGTCTTGAGTTAAAAATTGGGGAATGGTCTTTATAGATAAGACTCTTCAACGATCCCACTTTATTTTTCGGTGGGATTGTTGGTTGATGAAGAAAAATATAGTTTCTAATTATAGTTTTCATTTTGCAGAGAAAAATAAGAAGGCAATAGTACTTACTAATCCATCTTCTTTTGTTATTTTCTTTAAATATATTAGTATTATAATATAGTTTTTCTTGTATAATTAAATATCATATAATTTGTACAACTTTCATTGATTTATTGCGTCTTACCAAATGATTGTTTTGTTCACTTAAATATAAAACTGGTTTATTATATTTCTTATTGTAAGCATTTAATCAGATATGGGTTATAATTTTGGTTCACAGTTCACACTTAAAACGACGTAAACTACAAAACATATCGCTTGCTCCTTCCTTTCAAGGTTTTCTAAGCGTTCTTAGATTGATTCTATTAACGGGAAGATCGTCTATATATTGGAAGTATCCTTTAAGATTTTATGATTACTAAGTTTCTAAAGTTCCATTATTCTTTACTAGTCGTTCATCGGAATGAGACACTGGTGGTGCCAATTAGTTTTGTTTTCGAACGTAGAAACCAAGAATGGAAATATATTTAATTGGTAAAAATCCCACCAAGAAATAACACCATAATTTATAACTAAATAGATGGATCGAGAAACTGAGAACTTACAGAGGGTGAAGGTAGCGAAAAAAAAAAGAATTCGAAGATTTGTAATCCGGTTAGCCAAACTATTCCAGCAAATCAGTATATTATTTATTACTATAATATAAACCGAAATCTTGTTTTTATGTCGGAAAAATCGAATCTTGTTTTTAAATTAAACAATTATAAAAATTTAGCTCCAGATAAAATGATTTTATTTTAGATTATTCAACGCAAGAAAAATTGGAAAATCATTTGATGGGTGTGAATGATTTTAAGTGAGGGATATAAAGGGTGTGGGGCAAAGAGGTTAGCTCACGTGTATTGATACATCTCCTTAAACTCAGACCTTTTTAATTTATCCACAATAATAACAATAATAATAATTTATAACAGAAATCTTAAACAATACTACTATGATACTGACAAATTAGAAAAGCCAATAGCTTAATACGTACACAATGCTGAAAACGTGTTCACATATGTAATCAGATATTATCCAAAAATTACAACAATAAAAAGGAAATACCAGACTCGAATCACAACGCTTAATAGCAAAGAAAAGAAGTGTACAGATTATTTCATGAAAATAATTGGGAATAAATAATTCATTATAAATATGAAAGAAATGTTCTTGAAAATTTGAAGTAGTGAGATGCTCTGTCTTTAAGGGGTAAGGTGGGACATGCTTCACGTGATTTTCTCTTCATTTTTTCTTCTCATGACCATGTTACAGATATGTGGGATTAATTATATGACTTTCCATCTTTTTTTTTTTTTTTTTGGTAAAATGTTAAGCTATGACTTTTCATACTTCATAGTACCTATACCTGTGGACCAAAAAATAGTATACATAATTACATACATTTATTACACGTATACTCATTTTTGTTTAATAAATACACGAAAGCGAGACATATTTACTAACATATTACATATATGAAAATATGAAAATGACGCGAGAGATATTCATAATGTAATTTATTACTTGATGCATGAACTCACATATATACTGATATACGATTCATGAATCTTCCAATTTCAAACGTACGTGCACAAGATGCAGTTTACTAAAAAAAAAAAAAAAAAGATGCAGTTTACTAAGCTCATAATTCATAAATACCATAATGGGCGGACTATTTTAGCAAACAAATAAACTCAAAAAAAAAATACCAATCTTTAAAATTCAAACAAAGAGGTACTTTATTACATACATCTTGTTGTAACTAACAGTATACATTGGTTGTCTAAAAAGAGGTCCAAGTCGAAAGAGACGTGGTTGATATCGATCTGCACAAGTAATATGGATTGTATGTTTTTATGATTTCACCGGAAGTAATACTTCTGTTATTTGGAAAAGAAGGGTGTAAAATTAATTTTATTTCTTTTGTTCGTGTATCGAAATTAATAGTAGAATGTTTTCGTATAAAAATGGAATAAAGGGATTAAAACATGCGCGATGATGGAAGATGAGATGACGAGAGAGTCCACATGAAAATCATAAGATTGGTGACCCTGAAATTAAGGTGGTGGACCATTTAATGATGAGACGACTTTCCGGGAAAATCGATGACCTTCTTGGAAGCTCAAATGTCATTCTTTTTTTTTGTGCAACCTAAAATCACATTCGTTCTCTTTAATTTACTACTTTCTCATTATCCCTTTTAACAATGATTAAATTTTACCACAAAAACATTTTAATCCAAATCTAATTTTACTATATGACTTTTCTCGTATATATTTTCCACTCTCAATATTGTTTTTATTAAAGTTCTGAATCTAAAAGCTGGTACATGACAAAATCCAGTCTATTATAAATTAATTCTCTTAGAAAACGTATTTAGGTGCACGAAAATTGAATTCAACTTTGATTTTCTATTGGGTAATCTACGAATATTCGTGATTTATGAATGCAGCCTTTGTTTCAAAAAAAGTATTATTTTTTTAATAAGTGACATAAGCTACTTTTTTCTATAAAATGATTTAATTAATGATTATGTATATTTTTACCCATTTGAAATAAAATGATTTAACTATAACAAGAACATTTCAAATACAAGTTTATTTAAAATTTAAATTGAAGTTATTAATTTATGTGAAAAAACAAAAATAGGATTTGAAATATTTGTGAAATGAAGACTATAATCACGTTTGAAATATACGTGATCACTGTGTAGTTCAAAAGAAATATGTGGTCGTTGGGGGTATGCCCCAACTTAAAAAAAAATCAAGCAAATACAAAAGATTTAGTATTAGACGGGGCAGATTGGGATGAGTAGTGACCAGTATTAAATCTGCCGAAATCAATTAATTATATATAGGACATGTTTTTGATGTCAAAAATAAATATAGAGGATGTGTTTTATTTTGTGATATGAGTGTATATTAAGATTATCATTGCATGGTATTAATATTATACTTGTGCTACTGACTAGTTATTTGGGGTTGGTTCTTTTAATGATTGATAGATTTGCTTGACGGTCCACGTACGAACGTAATTAGTGTATTAAGAACAGCAAAAGAAATGTGTCGATTGCTGGTTAAATTGCCGGTTTGTCGATATCATGTTCCCCACTTTTCATTTTTAAAACGTACTGCTATTTTTTAATCACTAAAAATAAATCATATTTTTGATTTCTAGAATGATAATTCGTTTGCAAAAATTGATATTGCAACAAACATAAGTTAGCATAACAAACCTTCTTGTCATAGATAACGTTTATACGAAATTTTAAAAAGAACTAAAAGAATAATTTTCTCTCTCATCTCTGTTCTCTTTCTCGTATCCTTCACAGAAAGGAGATTGAGAAAGCTTTGTTGTCGGTTTTTACGGTGGTTTCCTTCGCCGTCGTTCAAGCCTCTCACCGGCTTCGGTCTCATCCGACCGGTTTTGGTCTCCGGCATCGCATCTGTCATGATGGATGGTCGGCTTTTGTCTCCGGCGTTCTCACCTTCCTCTCCAGTGAAGAACGGTTGGCTCCTGTTTCCGCGTCGCACTTTCCTTTGTGTTGACGGCGGCTTCTCCTCGGGTTCATCCCGATTTTGTTTCAGTCTACAGTTTTTGTGGTTCCTCGTTGCAATCGACTCTCTTTTAATCTCCTGTCGTCTGATCTTTCTCCCCTCGTCAGAGGTTGTTTCATCTTCGCGCTTTCCTTTATCTTTAAAGGTGACTGAACTGCATGCCAGAAAGTTGATGGTTGATTGATCGATTGAAGACGATTGGTTTCTTTTCCGAGCCGTAGACCTACAAAGCGTCTGGGTTTTTGTGAAGGCTGCTCTCCGATGATGGAGCTCATGCGATTAAACCGCTGGCGTTATGGCTTTTCAATTTGCTAAAATTGTCCGACGGTCTCTTCTTCTCTGGTATCCTGTTTCCGGTGTGTCCGGTGGATCTACGGGAAGTTGCTCCGGTGACGATTTTCTTGTCGTGAAGATCGGTGGCGTTACAATTCTTGGGCATGTGTCTCTCCATCGCTGACAATGTAACGCGTGGATGTGTTCGGGTTGATTCACCTTCTTCATTTTGGGCATTTTTTGTCTGATTTCTTTTTGGGCTTTATTTATAGTCGTGTTGGGTTTTCTGTTGCTCTTGGTTGGGCCTCTTTGTATTTGCTGTTCTCTAGCCTTTGTGCTTTTATAATACAAGATGATTAAGTGAAAAAAAAAAAAACCTTTATACGCGTTATCAATATAATAGTGTATATGTTTGCTTTATTTTTTTTAATTTTTTTTGCTAAATAAATTGTTCTGGTCCCTTAGAGAATTGAACACGGATGGCAAGTGTGTTTGGAGATTTGTAAGGTTAGTGGTTTAGCAATCATCTAAAAAATACGAATTTTGAGTATAAAAAACTTGGTGCTGCCACTTTATACTTTCTACTCTAATTAATCAAATATTTAAATTGATTTTGATTACAATCTAGTTTTTTTTTTGTTCAAAGATTACAATCTAGTATATGAGCCGCTAATGGTGGGCTTAGTTTTATATTTATTTCATCACAAATTAAATGTTGCTGAGAGTTTTCACACACGAATTAGAAGAACTTTGGTTGTGTAATATAGTTCTTATAAATATAACACAAATTTGTGTCATAGTTTAAATAATCTGAAGTAAGATATATAAATTTATATAAAACAAGAATAAAATGCTAACACAACAGTATATATATGATATACTACTATTTAAAAGGTGGCTTAATTATATACGCTCAATAAGAGGCTTAAAGCTTTTAAGCTAATCAACATTGGTTGCTCAATACCTAAACATCATGATATGATTTCTCAGACCTTGGCATATATATATTTTAAACAGTATAATTCTATTAATTATTACTTCCCTTAAATTTTCTGGTCTCCGTGCTTTTATAAATATAGCCTGACTGGTGTAACCGCAGTGTTTGCAGTTGCGAGAGTTTGCGGATGAATGTAGTTACAGTTTTAAAGCGGTTTTATTTATACGACCGGTACTGCGGTTAAAAATTGGTGAGTTTACGGGATATTTATGACTGGTTAACCACCAAATACAACATCAGTTAAATAATAAATTAATAATATTTATATTTTATATAATTATAAAAATATTAAACATCATAATATTATAGAGGAAAAAATAACAATATCTATTATAGAAGAAGAATTAGAGGTGGGTTGGAGTAAATTTTCTTCTATTATAGTATATAGAGGCAAATATATGGGTGGGTTGGAGATGCTCTAAGGAATGTTTAGATAAATAGTTGGGACATTATCGAGGAAGAAGATGGGACTATTGAATAACTGGGACATTAGCCATGTTCGTTTCATTATCGCCGGTTCCAGCGGCAACGTTCAAAAATATACGGCAACAGAGACAAAAAAAAAACAGAATCGAAGGTAAAAGCAATCACCCATCGACTGCCGGAGACGCAGTGACGCTGAATTTTTTTGCGTTCGTTTAGTTCGTTGTTAACTGCCGCAGCGTCTGGAAAACAAGTCATTGATGCGTCACCGGTGTTGTACGTTGCCGTGATGAAAGGCTTAATTATCGACGCTGCCACTGCGTCCAGCCTTGATAAAACGAACAGGGCTATTGTAGAATTACTAGATGCGGCTCATATATAGCATATGATATCATATAATATATCTAGTCAAAAAGCAAGAGATATGGTAGTGTATGCTCATTTTGCTTCACTCATGGTGTACCATGTTACAAGAACTTTGACACCTTTTAAGTGATTGATGCAAAAATATGGAAAACCATGTGATTTTGTTACTCCTCCTCTGGAGTTTCTGTCAATTTTATTTATGATTATCTAGATTTTTGTTGCTTTGCGCTAAAACATATTCCTTCGATTTCAGAATGTTTCATGTTTAAAAAAAAAAATGTTTCTAAAAAATCCATATTTTACTTTTTCAATATCTATATATAATAGCAAACCTGTTTTTCTCTAACTGATGACGTCATCTAATTTTTATAGGACAAAAAGCTCATATCCGACGGTTTACTTTGTTTGTAGTATCTAATCTAATGGTTAATATTTTGTTTGAGATATGACTATGATGTCATCGATTCAATCGTCGTCTTCAATTCACAAAATCATACCCCCTCAAAGGTGCCGTTTACACAAATTGCAGAATAGTTACCATCTCCTTCAAGTGTCGTCTCTTTTCACACTTATAAATAAATCGAACCGTACATGTTTGCAGTTTTATTGTAATTATTCATTAGAGTTCTTATTCGCTTCTTCTCCCTCTCCGGATTTCTCTTCTCTCTGTTTCCTCAACATCCAAATCCGGTCAAATATTATTTGGTGAACATTCAATTGGTAGATTTGTTGAATCGTTCTTCCATACATCTTCTCAGGATCCATCCATCGATCTTTCCACCCAGAATCTCTGAATCATTTTCGACATAATCGTTTGTAAACCATTTGTCTGTTTCAATCTATCCCCAATTCTAAAAGGTTTGTTTTCCGTATATGTTCGCCTTATGTCTGGTTAGTTTATGTCTCTTTAATTTTGTTTATTTTCCTCCTTTTTTGGTATATGTATTTGTTTTTGCAGTTTCTATTCTTTAGAAAAACGGAGACAACAAATGTTATAAAAGGAAAAAGATTTATACTCATAAAAAAGAGGATTGAGTATAACCAAAGAGAAGAAGAGCTTTAACACAGTCACACGGGATAGAGAATTAAGATGCGGAAGGGGCTTAAATCCGCTAATCGGAATACATAGAGTCGATCTAGGGATCAAAGATATCTTACAACAAAAAAACAAAAAAAGGATTTAGTGACAGATTGTAAATTTCAAAGACATTAATTATATTTACTGAACTTTGATTAGTTAAAAATCACAGGAAATAGTTAAACACGGAGAACAATGCATTTATTGTCAAAATTTTACGTATTTTTTTAGTAAGTGTGAAAACTCTAGAATATACATTATTTTGAAATGGATGGAGTATTAAGTTTAGTATATATACTTTCTTACATGATCCATCTACATTCTACTATATCAAATTTTTTTTATTTCTACAAAATATTATTCAAAATTGCCAACTGTTATCAAAGATCTAATATATCATATCTCTCTCGTAGTTAGGTTGGAAAATAACCTACATAGAAAAAAAACATTCTCTCTCTCCAAACGCTCTGTCTTCTCTCTAATTTTCCGGCGAGAATAGTGGCTCCGGCCGACGGGATAGGCTCCCACAGTCTCTGTCGGTCCGGCTTTTGGTGCATTTCCTCTCATTTTCTCTGTGTATTTTATCGTTTACTTTTTGACTCTGGGATGGAGAGACACTTAAAGCTCTGCCGTCGCCAGCTTATGTCTCTGGGGTGGAGGTATCCTATGCTCTTCGTCGCCGGCTTCACCAAAAGTTCTACCGTCTTTCTCCTTTAAAAACAAAAGTGGGTGGTTTTGTGGATCTCGGTTTTATTACCGATTAGTGGTTCGTTCTGAGTTTCCGTGGAATTGGTGGGGGTAAAGACTCTTCTAGCTGTGTTTGTTTTCTTAGGGCTTTGGGTGAGATCTCGATTGTCGATTGATGCTCTCCAAGGTTTGAAACACAGGCGATGAAAGTGTATGTCTTGAAGATGGTGGGTTCGTTTGATCATGTTCCCGGCATGTTTCCGGTGGGTGTTGTTTAGTTCCGATGAAGACTTAATCGGCAAAGACGGTGGAAGCCTCCGCCTAAGCTCTGGCGGTGGAAGCATGGAGGAGGAGTTATGCGTTCGACGCGTGTCCCTTCATTCTCTCCTTAGTGCACCTGGTGTTTACGTGTCCCTGGGTGGTGGTTTATTTTTTTTCTTTGGGCCTTTTGTTTAGGCCACATCTATGTTTGTTTGTTTATCTTTCTTAGTTGTTCGGACCTGTTTTATGCTTTTAACTCCTCTTTGTTTAATATTAATACTATCAGCGAAAAAAAAAAGTTGGAAAATAGCCTACCTACCTTTCTGTTTAAAAGAAAGAAAACTTGCAATATTTAGTGAAAGTTTGCATTTATTTAATCGTTTATTGGACAAAATTTTCAAAGCAACATGTGGTTCTCATGAGTTCGTGATCCAGTTTGCCAAATCATTTTATCTTTAGTGATCTAATTGACACATCAAACATTCTCCTTTTGAGTCAAGACCGTATGTGGATGTTCCTCTAACAATTACATTCTTATTATAGAATATTGTCTTTTCACATGCATTCGAAGTTAGGAGATACGTCTAAATTTTAACTTATGAAACTTGAAGTACAAAACATAATAATAAATAATTATATGAAAATCCCTTTCAAAAACAAAAGCATCTGATGTATACCAAAAAATCCTCATGATTGATAACGAAATGTATTATACGTGTGGTTGATCAGTGAAGAAGAGTTATAAAATAATTTATGTTGTTGTTGTTAACTTGTTATCATTTTAAATATATATATGTTTGTGATGTTATTATATGTCCAAATCAAGATAACCTTTTCTTAGATAAAATCCTGATATTTTTTGTGTTAGCGTACATGCTTAAACGATGACATTTTCTTTCAAAAAGTGTTTGGAATGTTAAATTTTACCAAAAACTTAGAAATTTGAGAATTTGTATATTTACCTAATTCACATTTCACACTGACAAACAAAAATAAATAAGAACTTTTAAATTGAGTACGAGGAGAGAATTTCAAACTATTATTTTTTTCTATACGATAGATGGTCGCATTGTGAAAAGGTTATTTATTAGTAAATTTCCGTCTGAATATAGCTAAAAGGTGATTGCAAACTAAGTACCTGATGTTACCCTAAAACAACGCATATATACCATAACTCATAAGTTTAGACTTTAGAGTCCAGTATATTTGTTATTTAACTCATACATTGTCGACTAAGCTCACATTTGAATATAGTAGTTTTTGATTCAGATAGACAGTATATGTTGTAAAATAAATAGTGTAAAGAATTTTGAAAACACAAATGAGACAGAGAGAGACATGGCAAAGCTAAAGATCTTCACAAATTTACGTAGTCGCCGCCATACATTTAATATAGTTATGAGCTGTAGCAATATAGTTTTTTTTTTATAAGTATATGAATTTCATTTAAAATGAGATTGTTTGTTTGTTACAAAAGTTTAAAGCAGTTTGCAAAATAGTAGTTTGTGTTACATCAAATTACATCATCACTTTTCATTTACTTATCGCTAACATATGATAGAAGATGGAAACAGCCGAGAAGTTTCAAGTTGTATGTAAAGGAAAGACAAAGAAAAAGCATTAGCTTAGTCACCACTCACCACTCATCTATTCGTCACAAGAGTTACAAATTTGGACCATCCCTTAACGGACCCCATTAATCTTATCTTTTTAACTGATTTATCCCATCACTTTCTTTTTGATCAAATCAAACCATGTTTTGTAGACCTGTAGCCACTCTTGTTTCCCATGCTGACCTCATCTAATCATATTTTCGTCATCACATTCATCATCTTTTGCCATCTTCAGCATTAGATTTGCATATCCATTATCCACCCATCAATATCAACGTAAGAGAATTGTTTGAAACTTCTTCGCTAAAAATTTGTTGATGGGCTCATTTGATCTGGTTATAAGGTGTTGCTGCTTTACATAGTATATCATATATATATGATCCAGTTTCTCAATTAACTTTCGGACCCAGTTTCATAATTTTACGGTTAACGCTATAAAGTATTGGATTTGATAGATCTGGATTAATTAATTCCACCAGCTCTCTGGCATGGTTCATCATATATGGACCAAACCAAACCAAAACTAACCCTAACCTTTTTCATAACCTAAAAAGACCTATCCGACCGGACTAGTTATACTTACATGCTATATATGTAGGATTTATTATATGATAGATTTTGAACCACGAGAGAGAATTAAGAGAAAAAAAAAATGCTTTGGAGAGGTTCCGTAATTTTTGCGACGACAATAACAAAAAAGATTGACCATCAATTTTTCTCGTTAGTATCTAGACGAGCTCTTTCTTATGTCTAAAAAGAACTATCATCTTATTGCCTCAAGGCCCAATATAATAATGTGAAAGATAAGACTGAAAGATTAGGTCCATTAAGATGAAATTAACTCCCAGACCCATGTGCAAAGACAACCCCGCCATGAAAAGATTGGGCAGTTTAGTTTTTTTTTTAATATTAATCAAGGGTATCCAACGGACGAAATCCAAACGACTAATCCCACAGATCCAATATCCAACAGTGCTAGACAAGCCCATGAACTGCCTACACCAACATAACAACTCCTCAAAACCCTTAGGGCATGATTATCCATGTCCCTATTTTTTTGGTCCTTAGTATTTTTTATTATTATTTCTAGCTTAGGACAATGTTAAGGACTTTTAATGAAAATTAGGATTATTGGTGGGACTTAATATTGGTCCTTAGGGTAAATTCATTTGCTGAAGAAGGTGAAATTCATTTGTTGAAGAAGGTAAAATTTGTGAAGAAACAAAACTTGTATTACGTTTGATTCTGAAAATAAAACGAACCAATTCTTGGAACATTCCTTGTGCTCTATCTTCTTGTACTTATCCTTCCATGTTTTATAAAAACATTCCTGCATTTCTAGCACTTCGTGGCCAACAAGGTTCATCACACCCACAACAGATAGCAAACTTGCATTCTAGTTCTTGACAAACTTGACATCACCAACACCTATCACTCTCATCAGCCAACCATATACATGACAAGTCTCCAATCTATTCCACTTAGCTAGCTTAACGAAGACACCACCCGGTTCCCACACTCTAACACAAAGAGATAAACCCGAGAGTCCCTTTCCCATCAACACCTTTTGCATTCTCCAATGTTCGCATGTGACCCTTGATTATTATGGTCAAGTTGTGGCCTGGTTCCAGTCAACTCCTTTCTTTTGAACTTAAATTTCCATGTTTTTAGCATTTTACTCACGATCTTCTGCTGATTCTCTCTTCTTCCTCTTAAACACATTTGATCAAACAGCTGGTGTGCAACTAAATCAATAGCCCCCACTGATTTTTGAGCCAACTTCTCCACCATATCTAAAATGTATGCTTGTTCAACATTTGGAGCACTCCAAACACCAACATCGTATGAATCATTGACTAGAAGCTGTGAGCTACTGTTCTTAAGCAAAGTAGAAAGCAATTCATCAACCCTATGGCTTGGTTCCGTAAGAGAGTTTAATACCTGAATCAAATCTTTTCGTGGAATGAGATGATTCTCTCTTACTTCTGTTTCACTAAATGGTTTTAGAAGGGTTTAAGGGTTTCGAGAAATGGGTAGATAGAACACCATTGTTCAATCATCAGAGGAGGAGGAAGAAAAAAGATCGCCAGCTGTTACTAAGGACCATCTCAAAAAACTTCTTAATTAAGGACAAATGACTTCCGTTTCTTTGTAATTTCTGCATTTTTCATTTATTTCTCAGTCCAATATAGCTTAGGACTATGTAAAGATGGTCTTAGACAACCACGATGTAATTCCAGTTTATTTTCAAGCATGAAATAATAGAGCTAATATAATATGTAAAAAATGTATTTCTATTAAATACTTGTTTGATTTTCTTTTTGGTTAGATTGATTTGCATTTTTTTGTCCACAGCAACTTTCGGTAAACTGAACCAAAAACCAAATAACCCTTCTTACAAACAAACGTGGTTCTCTTCGCACGATAATATAGATCAATATATAACAGAATGAAAACAAAGTACAATTTGAAAGATATATATGAACATTTGAGCACAACCAGATTGATTATGAGTAGTTCATAGCATACAACAAGACTCGTCAATCACACTACAAAGTTGCTGTTGGAACCACTTGGCATTTGATCTTGATTTTAAGACATTATACGTTTGTTGGATCATATTCCGGCAGAGCATTCCGGGGGAGGGACAGGAAAACGAGACTTATCGGTACAGTAATCATAGATCATATGGTTCACTCGGACCCATCTATAACTTCGAGCCTCAACTGGAGTCAATTGGTGGTACGCACTGCCTTCCCACCAGTTCTTTGGATTTGCTGGACAACCTGCTGGTCCCGGAACCGAACATCCTTCTATATCAAAATCTTTATAGTACGCATAAAATGGAGCTTCCGACCAATTAATTTTCTCTATTCCTCCACGTGTTGCCCAATCATCGGCTTCCCATAATGTGGAATATACACCCATTGGTTGGAATCTTGGGTATGGTACTTTCCTAGCCTCGTTGTTCTTATAAACCCTAATGGGGACATTGTCTACGTAGAACCTACACACCACACATATTAAACGTTTATAAAATGAGTATTATATCTTATAGTATAATTTATAGCAACAAACAGATCCATATATATTTGAAAAATAATTGTTATTAAATATATGGGACCTTTATGAATGTACCCAAAACAAATATGCTGTCTCTTTCATTCTCTTACTATATGGCCCGTGGCCGACACAATATAATTAAACCAATCATCTCCCTCGTGACAATATGAAAAGACAGGAATAGTTAACCGAGTCTTATAGTACTAAATTATTGGTTACTTTATTCCTGTTAAATTAACTATAGGTTACATTTATTTTAATAATTAGTCAGATAAAGTGATTTTTTTATAGAACTCGAGTGTTATTACTGTTTACATATGACTTACACAATACGGAGATGGTTCCATGAAATGGCGTATTCGTGGAAGTCACGAGAAGGGTCAAACCAAAGGTTCACTCTTTGCTCTCTATCGCCTTTACCATGAGCAAATACGTTAGTTTGCACAGTGTAAGGCTGTCCACTTCGGTTTCCCAGGAATTCAAAATCTAGTTCATCTCTTACAGAATCTGTATCCGAATTCATCTGCGCAATAATTACATATATCGATTTATTTATATTATAACCAAAGGTTTTTATATGTAGTAAACTTAAAATATTTGTATATATATTACATAGAACGCAGCAACTGTTCCTGCGGAATCACCGGGGATGAGTTTAATTTTCATGCTAACGCGGCCAAATAAATACTGCTTCTTCGAAGCGAACCCACATCCTAAACCAATGTTAACCAAAATATTTTTAAAATGGATTTGAAGGTATATATTAATTAGGTTTATATATAATTGATTATGATGCATGTAAGAACCTGAGCTAGGGTCCAACTTGAGTTGAATGGCTCTTCCTCCATCGATTTGAGTGATATGAGTATCGGACCACGTGATCCTAAAGTCATCCGCAAACTTAGCCGGTTTACTCAATACCGGCCGGTACAATGCTGCAAATAAGCATAAGCTTATAAAGAAAGCATTCCTTGCAGAGAAGAGGGACAGCACCATTGTTGCTTTGTAGTTGAATATTAATGAAAATCTTGTAATGATGGGTTTGATCGAAGCCATATTTATAGAGGCATGCAGGTAATGTACGTATACTTATTGTTTTATTGGGGAAGGTATCATTTAGAGCTTAGCTTTTCAGTACAGCTAGCCACTGACCAATCGTTTCAAATTTGTTTGGACCTACCACTTTTCTATTATTGTTGTTATTATTACCTTTTAATATTCATCGAATTTGTCTTGTTTTCTTTCCCCACCCCAAATCTTACTGTTCTTTCACTCTTTTTTTTGGTAAAATCTTTCACTCTTTTTGTTATTAGAATTTGATTTATTTCGTCCACTTTCTGGCAAAACTAATCAAATTACTTATTATATTTTTCGTAGTCTCATGTTAACCAAGTAAAGTGTTTTACGAAGAATTAGAGTAACTATGAAAACAAAAATCTGATTCCACTATATTATTGTGATCAAATTTTTTATTGACTCTCAATGATTGAAGCAGATAAATTTTGCCAACGGCCTGAACTGATACACGCGGTGCGATTAATCAGACGGTGCTCTGCCATGCTTCACGAAGATGATAAAATCGTATCTTATAAATTGTGATCATAAAGTTATTTTTCGTATTTTTGTATCAAAACAAAAATATATCTCTTTAGCAAAAAAATAAAATAAAATATATCTCAATATCACACGGTTGAAAGTCGATACCATATAGCTTAATATAATGGTTAACTACACTTAATTTGATTCGCGACGAGCGAGATGACGACTTTCTTTGTTCTCAGCCCTATGGTAGCATGCTAAGAGTTGTTCGATACTTATTTAATTATTCATTCACAGATCCTATTAGGAAAGGGAATCCTATAGATAAGGATTACCTTGATGTTTCCATTTATCTTACATTGTCGATATGTTAAAGTTCCTATATTATCTAGGGCTTACACGACAATAGCGATTGTATATATACGGATGTATGTCGTTAAGATGAATTCAAGTTATCAGTTTATAATATCTTCTCAAGTTTACATGGTATACGATTGTGTTCCTTATTTATTTTGCACGATCGTTTTAGTTGCTTTGATGAGAGTAGCTGTGAAATATTTATGCTCCGTACATGAACATTCTAATTTTCCAAGAAAATGAAAATAAGAAAGTTGTTAAATGTTTGAAAAAGGTTGTTAAATGTGGAGAGGCGTCAGAGTAGGGATATGTCTATGTTTAATTTGTGGATATTAGCTTTCTTTTCCTTATCCACACCACACAAGTCGTGGTCTTTGAATATTTTTTTTTGTGGTAAAATCGTTGAATAGTTCGTCTCCCCATCTCTATTTATATCGTTTTCTCACTCAAATATATAGTAAGAAAATTAAATTATATCTGGCACCTTGCCACTCTAGTTTGGAAACTTCAATCAATCAAGTTAATCAGGACCTGTTAGTCTGGTGGTATACGACTTGCAGTGCAAGTACGGCCTCGGGTTCAACTAGCACGAGGCTTTTACATGGGTTCTTTGACCTGAGGAGACCAACACGTGGCCTGATCCAAAGCGGTCGTCAAAAACTCTAAACCTGGCATGTGGCTAGTCTGGATCCACGACGTGGAGACTAGAAAACTTCTCGTAAATATAAAAAAAAAACTTCAATCAAGTTTCGTCTATAAAAGTAACTCTTGATTGGCTAGTTGTTTTTGGATAAACCCGTTTTAAATTATATGAATGATGTTTGTAAAATTTGCGTTCAATTGAGAACTTTATATAGGGTATGCCCATTTCATAATATATCTAACTTTTTCAATCGAATTTATGTTCATATACATATTAGCTACCATGTCTAAGAATGTAATACACCATGACATTTTTTGGGATGAAAACGATAGTTATCAAAACAAATTAAGTCTAAATAATCTAGGACACACCACACTCGACAAACCCACATGGAATTAAGAGCTATCGATAAGAAATTGACGGACTTCATAAATTTTGTAAAACAAATCTATTTAGACCAAAATAAATGTCATGTTTTTGTATTATTTTCCCTTTCCATTATATTGACTTAATATGCTACCCACCATTTTCTTGTCGTACTCGTTCATTATGATAACATAACTCAGCCGACAATAAAATTATTTGAGCTATATCGGAAAAACTACTATTTTTAGGTAACGAAAACACAAGCGGTTTTATTTTCATCAGTAATACACCTTTTATATCATGTGAGTAAACAGAATTTCATACTCGATTTCATAGCGATTTCGTTCAACGGATCCTGTTTCAACGATGTAAATTGGATACATCACGATTCAAAGTGATTAAATTTCAACAATCCGACTTTGCAGTATTTCGGTTCATTCGACTTTGTTCTAAATTTGTTGTGTTCTTGTTATCTTAGAAATTTCTCTACTCCTATTATCTATGTTTTGTTTTCTACTTGTAGCACTATAAACTTTTCGTGTAGTCTCAGATTTTAAGTTTTAGTGAAAATAGTTATCCTCAAAAAAAAAAAAAAATTCAGATGGATCTTTGATAAGATGAGATTTAAACCGTACTAGAACATAGAAGAAGTTCTGATTTTAAATTTCCGACCTTAGTTCACATTAATCCAAAAACAAATTTATTCATTTACACCGATTAACAGTAGAGAATATATAGTTTTAGACACTGATAAAAAATACTCAACAGGTTGAATTAATCTACTGATTCCTCTTCAAACACATAGGAGAAGATTGACGAACACAAAAATGTTGAAAGCAAGAGTGAATCTGGCTGGCAACGAGCATAGCAAATCAGATACTGATATAAAGGAAGCAGAGTCGGATAAAGAGAGAAAAAACAACAAAACTGGTGAAACAGACAGAAGGAAACCAAGTCCATTCTGAACACTCTTCCTGAATCCAGCAGCAAGAGATTGGTCAAAGTGATTTTTTTTTTGAATCCGTGTATAAATCATACATACTAGGTCTTATATCTAACACTGAGTGACATCGATACGAATCTACGAAGAAGAATAAAAAAATAAGTAGATCGTTGAGGAGAGTATTACAAGAATCGTCACGGCCGGCGGAAGATGAAAATCTTCTTTCGGGAGCTGCGCGGGAAATAACTGAACGTACAATCGCCGTCGCCATTCTCCTCGAATCTTCTTTCTGAGCTTTCTGATGTGAAAGGATTAATGGACTGTTTCATCCTATCATTTACATATCAAAACCTGTAATAATACCTAAAAAGATAGATCACTAAGATCTAAATATTTAGATCATTATAAAACTTATTGTTGGGCTTTTTCAAGCCCATGTCCAACTCTGCGTTGTCCGATTAGTACGATATTGTCTATTTTAGGCCCGGGGCAAAGTCCACATGGATTTGATTTTGGGCTCCTTCCCAAAAGGCTTCGTACTAATCAGAGTTGGACATCCTTTTATATACTAGACATTATCTGTCTAGACTCCCCATGTGGGACTTTGTTTGTATTCACAACAAATTTCTTCTCAAACCAAGTACCACATTGAACCCTTGGTTCTCAACCTCTAGCGAAACCTGGTACACATCTTGTACCACCGTAATCACCAACGTGACTCTTCATCTAACCCTTGTTACACTATTAGGATTTATCCACCTAACCCTTGCAGCACCATTAGGACATTTACCACCTAATCTTTAAGCACCTTTAGGAATATCCACCTAATCTTGAATCGTCGTTAGAGAGAGACTTTCGACACAAGTCTCCGGCACCACTTAATCGCGAAGTCACCTTGAGGATTCTCCTCCCACAATTGAAGCTTCCAGGATCTTTTAACTGGCTTCTGCTACGTACCCTCCCTTCCCATCGAAGGAAGCACTACTTCGAACTTGAAAGGTATTTTGGTTTTCTTGCAGATTTTCGTCATCCCGGCTCTGATACCATTTGTTGGGCTTTTTCAAGCTCATGTCCAACTATGCATTGTCCAATTAGTACGATATTGTCCACTTTTGGCCCGGAGGCAAAGCCCGCATGGATTTGGTTTTGGGCTCCTTCCCAAAAAGCGTCGTACTAATCAGAGTTGGACATCATTTTATATACTAGACATTATCTGTCTAGACTCCCCATGTGGGACTTTGTTTGCATTCACAACACTTATGGACCGGGTCGGTCATGGACCGGGTTGGACCCACGGATCCATGAGTTTTGATCCATTCATGTATGCATGAAGTGAAAAAAAAAAGAATGAATAGTTTTCACTTTAACTGTTCAAAATACAAACCAATTATACAATTACCTATTCCTTTTTTTTTGTCATCCTTAGATTATATTAAAACATGTGAAATGCGATCGTACAACAGAAGCCGGTAAAGAACACTTTCTTCCCGAAATGGCATTGATTTAATTATATTAAAGCATGTGAAATACAGTTTTGTTTGTTTTATTTATATTCATAGTTTGGTTCTATTCTATCATTCTATTTTTGATAGCTAAAAAATGGCCATTTTGTCATCTTGTAATTAAGAACCAGTATGGGAAAAAAATTAGAGACCCTAAATGAAACATTGATTTAGGATCTCTAGTTTAAAAAAAAAAGAAGATAATATACATAAATAAAGAACAAAGAAGTATGTGCAAAAATAAAGTTAATAAGGCATTTATATTATCCGGAAATAATTATGCAGGAGCATAAAATGTCAGTGTTAACATGTCTGCCATCTCTAAAATTCTTAATAAATTGTTTATAACTTTCAATACATGTTTATTATGATTACTTATATATTTAATGATAATAATATGAAAATAAAAATCTACAGAAATTGATTAAATCGTATATATATCACAAGTCCATAAAACTCAAAAAAAAAAAAAAATACAAACTAAACAATCAGAATCCACAAATATACTGCATGCTCACACTACTTATTTGCATCATGATCAAGTCCATCTTCGTCCAACGGTGATGTGATAATTAAACTGCAACAAACCTCTTCAAATGGCCCCTTCTATTTTTTCCATCCCATATATCATTTGGAGCGCACACATCGAGTACGCTACATAGAAAGAACCCTTGTTGCAATAATATAGCTAATGCTTGCCAGCAACGCATCTACGACAAACTCCACATCACGGTTGCCGGAAGCAGGAAGAAATGTTTTAGACAAAAAAATAATATGTACACAAATAGATCATTGTAAAAATAAACCCCATATTGGTAAGAGACGGCGTTGAAACTGTGTTAGCTTGATCATAACTTGTGGACGGTCGATACAACTTTTATGAACTAAGTAGTTGCATGAGATACAAGCGTAACGTGGCTCTTTGTTGCCCCCCAACCCACAAACATTGCATGGTAAAGAAAGTGGGTTATAAAAAAAAGTGAGAGAATGATGATGCCTCTTCGGGTTTGTGATCTTAAAAGGAGGATCTTTCCAGATGCAACAAATGCCCATACTGAAATTACATTCATGACAATGGTGAAACATTCTGCCGAGCTTGTCTTTACACCAATCACAAGTCTTGTCTGATTCAATTTGTCATGTATCGGAGCCACAACCGCCATTAACATGCTGATTTCAAACAGATTTTTGTTGAATGAAAAGATTTCAGTTTCTGAATATTGAATGGCCGTGTTTAGAGTGTGGTTTGGGTGATGAGGATGCCTCATACCCTGCGGAAACACGTGACAACTGTCGTTGTGGAACACGACCTTGCATATATCGCAGTAGTAATGCCAGCCACCTTCTTCAAATTCATAACGTACTGGTCCGCACCTAAAGCACTCCGAAGGAGGAGGATTGTCTCGACGGCGAAGCGAGTGAGGAAAAAGAGGATCAGAGAGACGGCATCTCTTTGTGAAATTTGGTCTTTCTTCGCCATCCATTTTTTGTTGGGATTAACGAGAGGAAAAGTACGGTGTTTTGCAATATTATCATCCATTCATTCGAATCTCTCTATATTTATAATCTCTTATTCTTGAATCAATCTATGTAACTAGTCAAATAATGTTTTCTAATTTGAATTAGTCTCTCGATCTGCCTTCGTTATTATGTGTTTTTTACTTCTTCCGTTTGATATTAAATTAATTTCTTGTATTGATTTTTAATGCACAAGTCGCAACAATAATCATTTGATGATTTCAAAACATAAAAATTATCCAAGTTAATTTTTATTATTTGTTCCATACATTTTGTTAATTAGAAAGAGATACTGATGGAAAATGTGCAATAATTAAATGATAACCTGGTGTTTATATCAAACACCGGTTTATTATATGTTACTTTCTTGTTGTTGCGTTCTTTAGAGCCATGAAAAGACTCTTTTGATGTTCTCCAAAGACATAAAGATCTCACCACGACATATTCTTATGTTGTTATACCAGAAATATTATTAATGCATACTCATTCAAGAGTCAATACTGCAATTTTGGCGTGTGATCTTTGTCTTTTAATTTTTCTTCTTCGTAGTTGATAAACCATTTCAAATGAATGATGTATAGATTTTGTGTAATGTGATGAATTTAGCCAACGGTTTCTAACCTGAATTGGTCTCTCCATGCTGTCATTCTTTGGCACCATTTGTTCCCAACCTAGCTACTTGAAATATTAGACTTTTATAATAAAAGAAAACAGCATCGAGAGATTTTTTTTTTTTTCTTTTAAATCCATTGCGACTAATTACTAACATACCAAAGATAAACAATTTTTCTTTACAAGCGACCTACACATCAAGTTTGAACTGAGGAAGAAGAGACTCATATGAGGATGACAAGCATGTTTAGGCCAGATTTAGTTAGGTTTAATGGTAATTAGTTTAACAACTAAATTACAGGTTTACATTGAATGTTCGGTTTTAATAATAAGTTTTGGTTTAACAAACAATTATCATTTTTCTAAACAAGGATCAAAATTCCCTTACGAAATTTTACACATAAAAGAATCAAACATTCAAAATTTGCCCTATACAATGTACTAGAAAGAAAAAACATATAGCGTAGCTTCGGTTTTTTTTTTTTTAATGAACGTAAAATTTTATTCAATCAAAAACTTTGTACATCAAGTGCTTCAGCTTTTTGTTAAAAAATAAAAAAAATGAACTCTATCGAAGGCAAGCAAGCTTGCGATTCTCCAAGTTTAGGATTGCTCTTGAAGAGATCCAAACCAAATGACCAGTCCTTCTTCCAGATATTTATTTCCCTGCCCTTTAACTGATAGCAGTCTAAGCCTGACTGTCTTGTCCACAAGTTTAATGAGACAGGCTGTATGTTTCGGCTGTTCACCATTCCTGCGAGTATTGCGTTCCCTCCAAATCGCACATGCACCGTTGCTTGAAAGGTGTATCGAAGAAGAAAGGTCTTTGTAGGGGTGAGAGTTGGATTAGAAATCATCTCAATGATCTCATTCCAATCGGTGGTAAAGGTCCCTTGCAAAATTCCCCCTACAAGAGTCTTCCATATTTGCTTAGTATAACGACAGCTGAAGAAGAGGTGGTGATAAGTCTCATCAGCTTCATTACACAATACACAAGTCTGATATACTGCATTATTCCACGTGCATCTTATCACAGGATTGCAAACGATTGCGCAGAGCAACCCAGAGGAGGAAAGAATACTTCGGTTTGGAGAAACCATATTCCCTTGTTCCATACACAAGCTTGTTGATTTTGTCTCAACTGCAGCCAAGTCTTCTTTGTTGAGAACCTATTATCAAACTTCCCATCTCTCTGTTTCCAAAGCGGGATATCTTCCTCTTGACTGTTTTTAAGTCTTCTAAGCTAGTTTCCATATCATCATAATCTTCTAAATCACGCCCGGACCAAAATTATCAGTCTTGCACATCTCTCTAATCATTCACAACTCCTCTTCATCTTCTTCTGACATTTTCCTGATGAGGTTTGCTTGCTTCAATGGTTGAGCAAATAGCAAATTACTATTTGCTCATCACATTATCCTACCCGTTTAGCATAATCATGCTCAAAATGAACCAAAATGTATATATGCTTTACTTCTTGTAAGATTAAAACTTAATTTCCCATTTATTTATTTTTCACGTATAAGAAACAAAAGACTCTTGTATGAGCCTAACGCAAAAAAATATGACAAAAGTCCCAACTTTAATAAACAACAATAGATGAAGTCAAATTACATATATGGTTCATAAGTCATAACCAACACGTTTGGAAGTTCCTTTTGCTTGAGAGACCACTTCATATGAATTTTTTTCTTACACGACAGGAGTCACAAGTCTTATTTATCATAAACTTTTTTCTTTTGACAACATCATAGTAGTTCTCTCTTAAAAGATAGGACCAGCAGAGAGAATCTCCTCCGTAAGCTTACCATCCACACCAATCTTATGATTAGCAAACGTCTCAAAGTTCTTCTTGAACAAACCTCCCAGCTTCAACAGAGTTTCCTTATGTGCGTTCTTATCAGACCACTGCAATTTTTCATCAAACCAAACAAATATGGTTTCATTATTCAATCTGTTACTAGCATTTTTTTTTAAAAAAAAAGAAAAAGATTTTGCAGAAACTAACCGAGTTGACAGGATCCAGGATCTCCGAAGGTATCCCTTCAATCTCAGTTGGGATTTCAAACCCAAAAATATCTGTTTTCTTGTAGTTAGCCTTCAACAAGCTCCCTGAATGGATTGCATCGATGATCTTCCTAGTATACGCCAGCTTGATCCTGTTTCCAACACCGTAGCTGCCACCGGACCAACCAGTGTTAACGAGCCATCCAGTAGCGCCTTGCCTCTTCATCTTCTCGGCTAACATAGCCGCATACTTTGTTGGATGCAACATTATGAAAGCTGCACCAAAGCATGCTGAGAATGTTGCTGTTGGCTCCTTTATGCCGTCCTCCGTGCCCGCAACCAGAGCAGTGTAACCACTGATGAAGTGGTACATGGTTTGTGCAAGATTAAGCTTGCTCACAGGCGGGAGAACACCAAAGGCGTCACATGCCAGAAGAATCACGTTTTTCGGGTGTGGACCAACGCACGGTATTTTCGCGTTTGGAATGAACTCAATAGGGTATGCAGCACGTGTGTTCTCTGCAAAGCAAGAAGAATCGAACGATGATCACTTTGTTTTTTTTTAAATACGGGAACTCACATGTAATATTATTTTTGTTCCAGCGGCAATTCGAACCGGAGAACTCAGACACAAAATTCAGAGTTTTTTTATATTATTTTTTATTCTTTATTCCTTAAACAATAGTTACACATGATGTAAAAAATTGGTTTTTTTTATATGAATAAATTTAACATTCATTCAAACAAAAAAAATCAGGGTTTTTTTCTAGTTGAGCTAACAATCACCAAAACGAAAGACTTTATTTATTTTTACCTGTAACGGATTTATCAGAGTAATCAACTTCTCTGGTATGTTCATCAAACACAACATTTTCCAAAACTGCAAAAAGATTAAATCAGAACCATATTGTTCTTGAGTTTGTGCTCTTGAAACAGTTTTTATGTATTGTGTATTCTTTTTACCTGTTCCAAACTTGATGGCGTTCCAAATATCAGGCTCCTTCTCCCTCGAAAGATCAACGCACTTAGCATAGCATCCACCCTCAATGTTCGAAACACCAGTCTCAGTCCAACAATGCTCATCATCTCCTATCATGTACCTGTTGTGATCAGTAGACAGCGTCGTCTTTCCAGTACCTGAAAAAACAACATTCATAAGACTTATCTTTCCCTTCACCATGATGTCACTAACTACTACTAGTATACCTGAAAGTCCAAAGAAGAGAGCAACATCTCCATCTTTTCCCATATTGCAACCAGAGTGAAGGGAGAGAATCCGACGCTTAGGCATAAGGTAATGCATCACACTGAAAAGTCCCTTCTTCATCTCACCAGCATATTGAGTGCCGAGTATAACCATTTCCCTCCTGCTAAGATTCAAGTCTACGCTAGTGGATGACGTCATGTAGTGAGTGTAACGGTTACACGGAAACTGTCCAGCGTTGTATATAGTGAAGTCCGGAGTACCGAAGCTCTCAAGCTCCTCCGGTGTTGGCCGGATACACCTGCCACCCTCACCAGTTATCCAGTTACAGAACAAACAATAAAGGATTGTTTTTTTTTTTTTTTTTAACTTACATGTTGTGCATGAAGAGTGAATGGTAAGCTCTAGCTGAGACAATCCTGACTTTGATTCTGTTCTCCGGGTCCCAGTTCAAGAACTGATCATTCACAAACACCTATACAATCCCCCCAAACAGTAACAAGTAGTTCATCAGCCGCTAAAGATCACAGATGCTGATTCAAAGCTAGTTTTATACCTTCTCCAAGGAGTTCAAGTAATCAACGGCTCTTTCTCTGTTCACCGTGAATGTATGTTCATCCATTTCGATATTCGGCGAGCCCCTGAATCAAATTTTTTGATCTTTGATCATTCCATCATACACTGAAACAGAGCAAAACAGAGGAAAAACAGAGCATAACAGAGGATACTCACTTTCCCCACCAAAGCTCGTCCTCTGTAGTCGCATCTCTAACGACACGCTTATCCCTCGGAGCACGACCAGTTTTGGCACCGGAAAGCGTAGCCAAAGCTCCATTGGAAGTGATGAACGAACCTTTCTCGTACTTGATAGCTTGCTCGTAGAGCTCTGCGGGAGAAAGGTTGTAGAGGACGTGGGTGAACTTCAAGGAGCTATCACTTACAGCTCCCAACGCTGGAGAGAAGATGGATTGATGCTGGCCGTGTGCGTACGCCGGAGTAGTGGTACCGTCGGCCTTTTTCTCAGCCGGGTCTCCTCTCACCACTTTGGGTCCAGATTCTCTCGTCAGCGAGGCCAACGATGCACTGTGTCACCCACAACATTCATTTTATTATCTACGTGTCGCTTTATACCACGGTCATGTTACATATTTTTTTGGTTAATAGTCATTATGTCGCATTAAATTCTTTTTGTAAGCTAAAGCCTTGCAAAAAAATTATATATTGCGCAAAAATGGAAGAAAGATTAATTGAAAATTTTCAAGTTTAGTGCTTCACGTTGGAAAATTTCATAAATTTAATATAAATATATCTAGGTAAAAGACAATTCAATTCAACAAATGAAAAGGAGTTTTGTTTTTTCTTTTGTTTTTTTTTGAAAGAACACTTGATTTTGTTTTTCTTTATGATTGACAAAAAGAAAAATTCTTCTTTCTTATGAAAACGACTCACATGAAAAATCAATATCTTGCTTAATTCAATATAAATATTTTGTTGGAACTCTTTTTATAAAAGACAACATATTTATAGAATTTGTTATGTCTTTTTTTGGAACACACGAACTTGTTTACGACTATAAACAATATAATATGTTAAGAAACACAGGTTATAATGTTTACCTGATAGACTGAAGCTGAATCTTCTGGCGTTCCTCCTCGGAGAAGGCAGCGCCGCTTTGGTTAATAGGAGTGGTGGGAGCAGAACGCTTCTTCTGTAAAGAGTGAAGCTCATCGAGCGTCGTCGCCTTCACAGTCGGACCACTGTCATCGTGGCATATTTCGTTATCCCTTTTAGCTCCCGTCGTTATCTTTGGTATAGCTGGTCCTTTCGGGAAGCTAAACCCTCCGTCACCGTTTGCGTTTCCATTACCGGCCGACATCTTTTCCTGTTTATGCTGCTTACTATAGAATTGATACAAGAGATGATGAAATGTTTCGAAGCGAAAGTGTGCCTTTTAAAGGTTCGATTTTCTAAACCATGGTTAACCTTTAACTGTGATCAATGGTTTGAGAGAGCTAACTGTTGAGTTTTTGTCAACAAGAGAGTTAACTATAGTTAATGTATGTTAAAGATAGGTCTTCTATTTATTATGGGTCCCACTCGATAATGTAAGATAATTTAATTTTTATTTAGCTATTTTGTATTTGGAAAAAAATAATATACGAGTTTTTTTTATAGAAAATAAAACTCAATAGATGCTATTCTACGATTAAAATTCATGTAGTTTGTAACACGTTCCTTAGAGTTTGGATATTAATTATTTTCATTTGTGAAGTTTGGTCCTAAATTTTAAAGTTTAAAAGTAAAATTCATCTTCAAAAGATATATCATAAGGTGAGAATGCATTTACGGTTATAAACCATTTGGTTTTCTTTTTCTTTTTATATATGTGAAACAGTTTAACTTTTATTATTTTTAGTTCCATCTGCCATTTTTGTATGTAATATCATATTAGTATACGTTTTCAAAAAACGAATATCTTCATCTATTTTGAGATACCTATTCTGTGTGGTTCTTGCTAATCTCAGTTGTGTTGCATCTTCCCAACTTGATTAGCTACTATACCTGTTTCAGATTGTTCATCTCCATAATTTGATTAGTTTACTGTGGTTGATTAGGTCACTCTTTTTCATTGTGGTTAACTCATTTCTAAACTAGATTGCCCACTCTGTGCCGTTTATGTCGCTGCTTAGCAAATTGGAGTACCCATTAGTGAAACCAACTTTTCTAGGTAGCTTTTCCTCGGATCACTTCTTTTGCAAAGTTTATATACGGCTATGCTCACGGACCAGTTATTAAAATTTAGATATTAACTATTCTCAGGTATTAGGTATATGCCTAGCCTAAGAGCACTTCCATCTCCGGTTGTGTTCTCTATTGACTATTGCGACTTGATGTAGGTTCCGACTTCAAGATAATCGCTTTGGTCTCCTGCAAGTTAAATGGTTGTTGGTGAAGCATAGTTTTAGCTAAGCTTCGTTCACTTCCTTACGGTCGTGTTTTGAACCTTCATTGTCGTAGTGAGTCCTTGTAATTTTTTTGTGGCTTTCTAAGGCACCGCTGCTTTGTCTTGTGACTTAGGGACTAGGTACATTAGGATTAGATTCATCTAAGCCGATTGTATCTCCCTACATCATTACTCGTTTAATGAAATTCACGTACTTAACCAAAAAAAAGAGCATTTCCATCTCATAAGTTTTTAAAAATATTTTGTTCATATATTAATAAAAAAATGTATGAGAAAGGTTAGACGATACTCATACAACACGAGTCTTCATTTCCACATTTGGATATCACTCAATGACCAGTTAACCATGAATGAGCGTTCAGCATCCAAGCTTCTCAAATGAGCGTACAACATTTGGCTCGAGAGGAATAGAAGATTTCAGGACAACACAACTACAACATCCGCTCATCTCTTCAAACCATCTACCGCTTTATTCCTGATTTCATTTTCGGGAAAGATTGATCAATCCTAAATTCAGAGACCTAATGAAACTTTGGCTTCAGTACGAGTGAACAACACAACATTGTATGTTTCTTCCTAGAGTTGTCTTGCTTTTCCACTTTTTTTTCCAATATGACACTGATTGTTCTTAAAGTTTTGTAACCCTGTTATAAACTTGCATCATTTTTAAATGAAATTAATATATTTGGTAAAAAAAAATCTTCACTTCAGTGTTGAGATCCTCTTTAGACATCCATTGAGCATTTGTCACGCTGTAGACTACTTGTTCTTTTCAAAGAATATAAAATTAATGCATTGATGAAAACAACAATATTAGAGTATAATATTACTTTATGATTTCTCAAAAGTAGAACTTACTTTCAGAAACTAACTTATAAGATGACAATTATTTGATATTCCCTCATCTTTTATTTTACTTAATGTTTATATACAATATAGTATTTGATAAAATTTGAAATGATGTGATATTTAATGAGTTTGAAATGATTTGGGTGAATTATAAAAGTTATCGTGATTTTAACTAAAATGATTTTGAATTCCATATAAATCTATGTGATTTAAATTTATAACTTATAAAATCCACCAAAACATATTCAAAACCACAACAGATATATCAAAATCTACTACTTGAATTTAATAAAATTAAAAACGAAAATATTTTTTAAATCTGAAAATTCAATAATATCCCCATTTTATTTTTAAAATATATATCTGAATAAAAGTAACACTTATTATTTAATATGTATTGATCCAAATGTCACAGCATTCTTCTTCGTTCCATAGCAATTTTGTCCTTTTCTGTTTGTGTGGCATTTTATCAAAAATTCAACTTCTTCATAATCAGCGATAAGATTTGACTTTTTTCTTGTTTATCATTATTGGGAGATTCTTAGATTAAAGTTCTTATAGGAATATAAGAATCCGTCTCTTAACTTTTAACTAAAAAACTTAAGAACTGTCTCTTAAAATTCTTATTTAAGAGACGATTTTTAGATTTTTTAATTAAAAGTTAAGAGTCAGGTTCTTATATTCCGTTAAAAATCTCATTTTAAGAACACTCCAATAATCATGCTTTTAGACGCACATTAAAATTATTTCTATTTTACAGGTCTTCGTCTTATGGGAAATAAATCCTTCAGCAAGCAACTTTGTTTTCATTCAACACATTTTAAAACTAGCAAAAAAACAGTGAGTTGCATAATGGTGTAGTGGAAAATGATTTTACGATTTGAAAGTTTGCTTTATTATATAAATGTTGCAAGTGTCATTGTTAACAAGTTGTTTTCCGATTTATTTTTTAGCTAAAAAAATAAAAATAAATATATTATGAGCAGACGGTATTTTAGTAGGTTCATCCTATTTTAGTTGTTTTGAAATCTTATTTTTAGTATATTCTTTCTCGCAAGTGTATTATATGTATCAATAAGAACATTCGTTTTATTCTCTTTTGTTCTATTATCATGGTATATATTTTATTTATAGGATCGTTAGGACCAGATCTGAACACAATCTTCTTATAAATTATTGGTCTTGGTCTTCAATTTTTTTATATAAATTATATATAAAAATATAATTATTTAAACTATACAAATATTAATATTTTCAAAAAAAATGTTTAT
The DNA here is from genome assembly GCF_000695525.1 of Brassica oleracea var. oleracea. NCBI lineage: Eukaryota > Viridiplantae > Streptophyta > Magnoliopsida > Brassicales > Brassicaceae > Brassica > Brassica oleracea. The sequence continues at coordinate 47,742,853 of NC_027754.1, forward strand.
AATTCCCCAAAGTATACTAGTTACTTCTTTGAAAAGGTGTAAGTAAATTGACTTTAGAGAAAGACTAGTCACATTCGACTTGAAGTTGTGCTCGATACAAATTCCAATATGGCTATTTGCGGTGAGATGATTGTGTAATCAGATCATCTCATGATTTGATGAAATTTTTGTGTCCAACATCAACCAAACTGAAAGATATATAAGTATTTTATCTATTGTAATAAACTTTACAGTACTGAAATTCGCTTGATCGTTTAGAAAAATATATCGAAAGATTATACACAGCTCCGATTGTATTTTAGGAGATGGGCACGCATCTCAAAGGAAGTGGATTCACGAGAGGACACGCAAGTCTGAAACAGATGAATACGAACACTAATTTATAATTAGTTCATATTGCGTTTTATATGAATCTGTTACTTTAAGGAACGTTATGATAGTTGACAGAAAAATAAAATTATTTTGTCGAAGACAAAAAAGAAGAAGATTGTTATTCACAAAGTACCGCGAATGAGAATAATTTATGAAAGTATGGTTTGTTCAAAACAAAAGAGAATAATTTTATAAGAGACACGGCAATTTGCATGCAGGCATGGGCGCATGAGTACAAATAAAACAAACTTTGTATATAAACAAACTTTAGCAATACCAAAAAGGTGGGGGTCGACGAATATGCTTCTGTTTTTTTTGGTGTCATTTTTTATATTAACTAAATTTGTATAAATTTTGAAATGCACATGAATATGATGACAAAGATGTTTTTATAACAACTCGCCGTTAATCATAAAATGCACATAAATATGCATTTACCTAACCAAGTTTTTGCGGTACGATATCAATGTTATGGGATCTAGCTCTGAAAGACAAATAAAATTGCTTCAAAAGACAAATACTAAATTTAAATCTATACACATATTCCATATCCATGCTTGTAGTGCTAGACAATAGACTAATCCATATTTTTCATATAAGCTCAGTACTGTAAATTGTCCAAATCTAGATTAATTTGCTATTGATCATCTAAGTAATTTGGACCAGAATGTATTAATTATGATTCTTTGTAATACCTTTTATGTTAGCCCGATCCAATTCGATCGGGTTGATGGGACTCTAATCACCACAACGTCCCTATAAACTTGCGAGTTTGAAAATTCAATAAGAATATGGAACAATATGAGGAAATAAATTAAGCAATTTTTTTGCTTTCGGTTGTGGCCGTGACCGATAGATGTTTACATCAATGATCCATATTCAAAAGAGAAAAGTTGATATTAATTTGAATCTTAATTCCGTGTTAAACATATCGAGAAAGCAATAGTTGTTCTCCAAATTTCACTTATGATTCTTCATTGGTTCTTTCTCATATTAATTGTTATGTTTCCATTACAGATTCTAGTTCTGTCTCCTTGCTGGGGAGGTTGATTCATTCTTCCCTCTTTTTCTTTTCAATTTCACATTCCACCAAAGAGAGTAGTATTCTACTGATCTTATAACTAAACGCATCATGTGTTCCTGACAAAAATAGATTTTAATTTTTTTTTTTTTTTGATAACTCTGATATCTGGGCAGCCACATTCCCAACTATCTCCGTAGGGGGTCCAGCGCCCCAACGGAAGGGATGTTAAATCCGCTGTGGCCGGGGCTCGAAGTCGTGATGGCGGGCACCTCAGCCGAGGTTCCTTTACCACCAGACCACGAGGCACGGTTAATAGATTTTAATTTTAGATAATGTTTTTATTTTTTTCCACACTTTTCGCAGTCTTCTTACATATGTCCTGCATGCTTTGATTTTCCAATTATGTGACAAAGTTTCCCGTGGTTTTCGATTGGCTAAAACTGAGTGGTTGTACTTATAATATTGGGTTCATAATTAAACACATTTATGCATAGTTTTCTGTTACATTTTCTGTTACAACGTAGCATGCACACTTAAATTGCTAACAACACACCATTTACAAACTAAGGAAGATTCAAAAAGCAAACGATTATAAATTTTTGGAATTAAGTTCCTAACATAAAGTTGCAATAATTTGACTCCGACGTTATGTAAACTTGTAATGTTGGTTACACTACGCTGGCCAATTCTCGAAGTTTAAAACCTCAAAAGATTACCAACAGTAAGTCCTACTCCAGTATTGGGCTTCCTCTTCGCTTGTAATGGGCTTTTTAATTACAGAAGACCCAAATATCTAAGAAGAAGGAGAACCGTCCGTCTGTAACATGATTCGATAAATCCAACGGCTAAGATTCATTGTTGACAAATCAAATGATAATAATCTGAAGGAGTGATGAGATGAGAAGAAGCACACCAGAAAATCTCGTTTTGTTACATCCCTCTCGATAAAGCGAAGAGACGATCCCAATCTTCTTCATCTTCCACCTCTCGATCTCAGGTACGATCTTCCCCTCTAATAATAATACACAATTCGGAGAATCTGCCATCAGTGTCGTCGTTAGTAAGCGGGGAAAATGACTTGAGATGGTGGATCTGTTAATCTTCGTTGATTCCAATTAGGAAAAAAAAAAAAGGGGATCCGATGGGAGGAGGAGCAGAGAATGGACACGGAGGCGATTTTAGAGCGAAGGTATGGAGCATGTCTGGTGGGCCTTACTGTAGGCCCAAGCACTGGCGTCGGAACACAGCCTTTGCTATGTTCGGCGTGTTCCTTGTCTGCATCCCCATCGCCATGAAATCTGCTGAGCTCGAGGTATCTCGGTCTTTTGAAATATGTTCGATTCAAAGTTACAACCTTTTGAATCTCTTGAGCTCTCCAAAGTCCAACCTTTTTTTTTTGATTATTTCGATTCAAAGTTGCAACCTTTTGAATTAACTTCTAGCCCTTGAGACGTTGTTATTTTCATGCTATATTACTGTTTAGTGTTTAGGATTTTGAGAATTTTATGGCCTTTTGTTTTTGATCTTTCAGCAAAGGCCACACATGCCGGTACGTCCTATTCCTTCACAGATATGGTGCAAGAACTTTGGAACCAAGGATGATTACGAAAAAGAGCACTGAATCTAAGCCTTTTTTTTTTTTTTTTCATTTTCATTACTAGTGTAATAATAATCTGTCTTTGCTGGAATCTTCTCAAACCAATGCAATGTTTTTGCACGCTTGTGTTTTTATGTTTGCCATTCAAATAGTGGTTTTCATCAGACATCTAAGTTTTGCTTTGATGTATCGATAACAACTATAAAGACAATTCTTCAATATTCTATCAAACTCTATCTGCATCATATACTCTATTCCATCAAATTGCCATCCTGATTAACTGTTTTACTTGCATTATTCTTCTTATTTTCTATTAATTTATCTATATTAGTCTCTACATTGTTCAAATTATTCGCAATCTAATGCATATATGATGATTTAGAAACATTAATGGATTATTTTGTTCAATTTCTAGACTGGAAGACATCTTTCGCTATATACACAGAAAAATTTGGCAACTAACATTTGGGCCTAGAGATTGAACAAAATAATCCATTAATGTTTCTAAATCATCATATCAAAAAAATTTAATAGGGGAGAGGAGAGCCCAAATGTTAGTCACTGAGAGTGCAACAACAAGACAATCTTTCTTGGAGATGTATGAGATTTAGAAGCTATGAAGAGGGGAGAACTTGGAGCAGCTCTTAACCGGGTAACCACAAACTCAGATAAACTAAAGCAAGCGAGGTCTGATCTCTGAGACGAAGCTTCACAGATTACGTTTTCTACTTCTAGAGATATCTCAAGAAGCTCTCAACTAGCGAGAAAACATAGATCTATCAACAAAATGTCGACGAATGGTGCTAAGTCGTCTTTCAAATGTCCTTGTTGCCCATCCGATGTAGACATCTCAAGGTGTAGGCAGTTACATTTCTGAAACGAAGCCAAAAATGTAAATGTATTCTGTGTTTTGTTTTGATGGACTTTTATGTACCAAAAAAAAAATCCAGGGAAGTTTTGGACATCCCATAAGACCGTGTTTGTGTTGCTACTTGTTTGTTCAACTTTCTAAATATATAAATTCTTTGCATTTCCAAAATCTTATACGCTAAAACATTAGTCACAACCTTGATTCATGTGTGTTTTTTTTTAAATAGACCTAACGGACCTATTCCTAGAAAATCATGTTACATTTAATCTCTAATCTTATCATTTATATTTTGGGCCTACCAGAAATTTTTATTGGGCTATCAATAACTGGATTTAAACAATAGATAATCCATTGAATTTATAAATAGTATAAATTAAATATATATAATTTAATGTTGTAATATTATACCTTCATATGTTAATTATTTAAATATTTGTCGATGTTAACTTTTAAAATTATAAAGATTTTTTTTAAATAAAAAAAATCATATTATCTAACATTGATTAATATTTACTACCTTAAACCAATGAAAACAAATTTTAAACTATATAGTTTATTTTAAAAATTAAACAAAAACTAAATGTTTAATTATTTACTCGATAATATAAATCTATGAAGCGAAAAGTTTAATTTTTAAAAAACTTTCTAAATTTGTGAAATGTTACAATATTTTTGAATATGACAATAAAACAATATTTTACTAATCTTTATATATATAGTTATGATTTTAATAATGAAATAATAATCCGTATATATAAGAAGATACAAATACATGTGAAAGTTTGAAACAATATATTCAATGAAAAAAATATACCGTAAACGTATTATGTTTTAAAAATTGATAGACACATATATTTTATAATATATACCAATTTAGAATTGAAAACAAAATGTTTATATAAAAATAAATGAAAACAAAAACCCGCGCGGTTGCGCGGATCGAAAACTAGTTAGTTTTAAATCAGATATATCATCACTGTTTCAGTAGTTCTTACACCAAAACTATTTGAGCTTGTAACTTTTCCTTTTGGTGCTTTAGAGGTGCTATATGATTTGAATCTTGCATATACCAAATCCTAAAGAAGATCATCATGTTGAATTGGTATGAAGAGAGAGTTCAATTCAATGTATGCCACTCATTATTGGATATGAGTGGAGCACACCTATCCAGATTAAACGTACCAAAAACAATGGTGAGCACTTTGCAAAAAAATTTCTTGTTCACTTTGACTGATTGGCTAGAGTGTTATTGGTAGTTAATGGGGAACATAATTGTGAAATTATAATGGGGAACACAGTAGTGGCACAATAAGTGGTTGTACAAGTTAAAAGGTTAGACTATATCATCATGAGATCTCTTCAGTGTACAAAGTACATGAGACAAAAAGCAAAGACTAATTCCGCCGTTGCTAAAGAAAATATTTGTGACCCAATTTCACCTTTTTATATACAAAAAATGGAGCACCCACAAATTAAATAAGCCATATATCCAAACAAAAATAGTAAAATACCATTATTTCTGCATTTCACATCAACTAAAAAGTTAAAATAAAAATACTTCCTTTGACCCATTTACTTTTCATGAAATTACAGTCGGCCATCCATAGTGAATATATCCAAAACTAGTTTCAAAAGATTTGGTAAGACTCAATAATATGTTGCATATACCATTTTTTACCGTTCTATTTCTTTGTATCACTTCATTACATAACTTTATCTTAAAGAAAAAGAAATACAGAAACATCAAACCAGAAGAACGGACTAGAATCTAGCATTTTCAAACCCATGGAGGTCACTGACTCTGTTCATATGCTTCTTCATGATCGCCACCTTAGCCAATCTTTCAGCCGCTCTCCAAGCTGAAGTTGGTGTCAACGGCTCAGTCTTCTGAGCCACAGGCTCTGGGCTCTTCACAGCCACGTGTCTACTACCTCTCACGCGGTTCAAATCTGCTATCTCAGTGTCCAAACCACGTAAGCACGCGTCACCGGGACTCAAGCCGTATTGCACCAGCAATGCTCGAGCTGACGTCAGCATTCGCTCAGCACCCGAGTAATCACTGGCTTCGGTCAGTCGCCGAGACTCTGCCACGGCTCTTGTGCTGACGTGGACGTTTCTGAGTCGTGCAATGTTCGCGTTGGAAGATGATCTGACGGCTGTAGGACGTGGTATCAGAAGCGCTCTATCATCCGAGTCCCTTGTTTCCTGAGTGGTTGGATCTACGTGGCGAGATCGGACGGTCATGATTCTGTGGGACTTGCCAGATGCAGGTGATTTTAGTTCCACCAACACTTCTCTTTCTTCTTCCCCGTACATGTCACCCAACCGAATGAGCCCGGATCCAAGCCAAATGGGTCGACCCGATAGCGAGTAAACCGACGTAATCTCTCCTTGACCGGATCCGGAAACCAACCCGAGCTGTAAAGTAAGATCCTGTACGGACACACTCAACAAACCTTTGATGCGTTTGGCAAACACGTCCTCCGGGATAACTTTGCTACACGCGCCGAGGTAAAGAGTGTGCGTTGGGATTTCTAACAGAGAGACGCGCGTGGACGACACGAAATCTGATTGGGCCTGATGGGCCGAATCCGTTAAGACGAAGATGGTGGCGAACAGATTTCTCTGCCGGCGATCCTCGATCACCTTAGCAGCCTTCTTAACAGCATCCTTCACGCTCATCCCCTCGCCGTCGCCGGAGATATCGTCGAGAATCCGACGAGCTACTCTCCTTCCGTTCGCCGTCATCCTTCGCAGCGGCGATAGACGCTTCGAGCTCGACGAGAACGAGACCATCGAGAGACGATCGTTCTCCCGGAGAGACGAAATCACCAGCCTCATCGCTCGCCTCACCGTCTCGATCTTGCTTCCGCCGACGTCGAGAACCGTTACTAAATCCACGGGAGGTCTGCGCCGCGACGCAGGCAACGGAGGAGATTTGATCTTCATCAGCACAGAGTACGTCTCGTAACTACCTTTTGCAACGGCCACAACCGCCGCTTCCGAAGACAGCTTGACGTCAACGGAATCAGTTAACCGTTTCTTTGACGTTAACGGTGACGGCGTGTTAACGAAGAAGCCTTTGAAACCGCCGTTATCTTCTTCTTCGTCGTCGTTTTCGTCTGATTCGAGTATGGTGTTGAAACCGGCAGGCGAGATCGGAGAGGAGATCAAAGGCTCGTCGTCGTTGTAGACTCTTAAGGACTTCTTGGACGATTCTCGGGTCCTGGATTCGGATCCGGATTCCGGGGATTTTAAGTCGTGGAGAAGTGAAGTCTCTCTCCACGAGGCGCCGCAGACGGGGCATGCGGCGAGTAGATTAAGATCACCGGCGCGTGAAGCGACGCACGGGAAATGAAAAGTGTGAGAGCACTCCGCCGTGAATATCGCCGTTCCTCTCCCTGCTTTCGCGCTCTGTAAGCAAATCCCACATCTGCTGCCGTTACTCTGCTCAAAACAAACAAACAGTGAATAAAAAAGAAGCTGATGACTATTTGTTTTTGAAGTTTGGGTTTGGTTCTTACTTTATTGAAACAGAGTCTTGATTTGAGGAGAGAGAAGCTCGCCGGAGATTTCGGCGACGAAGGGGAAGAAAGGCTGAGAAGAGACAGAGGGCTTCTGTTTCTCCTTGGCGTAGTCGCTGTCGGAGTTACGTCGCCGGAAGTTATGCACTGGAGATCGGGAAGAGACGGCGAGGAGGGAGTGGCAACGGCCGTAGCGCCCCAGCTCTGGCAACGAAGAGTGGGGCTAGCTGAATCGGGTCGGGTCTCGGACTTTGGAGTAGACGGGTTAGAGAAAAAACCGAACCTTGAAGTGGGGTTTGCCCGATCGTCAACTCTATCGTCTGTCTTTCTATGTTTGGAAATCCAAAACGTTCTTTTCAAACCGTTCATCATCTTCAAACTTCTTGTTTTGTCTTTTGTGAGAGGGAAAGAAAACGTTTTTGAGTTTTTAATGCGAAACGATGAAGGTTGAATTAATACAGAGAGTGGTGGTGGGAGAGACAAAGAACAGGAGAAAATGGTGGGGTTGAGTTTTTTTTTTTTTCTTATAAAAGCGGCCTTCATTTTTTCTTCTTTCATAATCAAAAGAATAGTGAAATTTAATTATTGGGATTATCAAGATATTTTGTTATTTTCAAGAAAATTAGAAAAGCTGTTAATTTTTAAAGTTACTGCTTGGCTTTGGTTTTCGTCTAACGTTCTTGGCTATATAGTCTGAGATCCGTCGGCGTTTCCCCAGGAGTAAATTTAAAAAACTCACCCTACGAGCCTACTGATGTAATTCTAGATCCGAATAACTGGTGTAGTTCACTGTAACTAGGATTAATATGGTTGATGGTACTCTTATTATATAATCGAGGTGTTGTAGTTAAAATATTGAAGATGAGATGAAATAAATTTACCACGCAGTCACATAAATTTCATATGTTATTTTAAAATCAGTTATGTCTATACAATTACGCGAATTTTTTTTGTTGCTATTTACTTATTCGAAGCTAGTGAATAGCTTTTTATTATCAGTATTTTAATGTGATGAATATGGTTGGATTTAAATGTGATGAGTAAAAGATACGGGAGCATCATAAATGAATGGAGAAGAAGATGATCTTTATTCAGAGAGACGCCTAAACCGTAGCAGCCTACATTACTGAGTATGTATGTACTCTCTACTTAAATTTTGTCGTAGCGAGTCGGTCCATTTTTATCTTTTATGCCTTTCTAGCACTTTTTCCATTTCGTCTTAGATGTTTTACGGCAGCTTTTAACGTACACATCGCATGCACTGATTCACACATGTATTTGGATGCTTCACGTGTTTTAATGTCTACGGTGTAAAACCTGAACTCAATGGTTATACATATATGTTACTTGATAACATTGTCTATTTCTTTTGACCAATATCAAACTTTTAGTCGTCAAAATAAATTATATGTAAACCATTTTTTGGCAACTACATAAGATTTATGTTCCTCGCCAAAAGGATGGGTGTCAGTGACACCGTTTGATATGTATAATATCTTGTCGTTTGAATGAATAATGTTGTTTAATTAAGAAAATTTGGAGGTATATAACATTTAGGACATAACAAAAGATACTGTTAGGACTTAGCACTAGATTTATCTTAGTACTCTAATTATTGTAAGTGTATAGTTAATTATCGCACATTCCCTATGTTTCAGAACATTTTGGTTGTTTCTTTCTTCTCCATGTGCCGCACCGAAAACATATACACTACCAAACTTCTATATAGTATGTTAATCCGAAGTGAAAACATATAATACATATGGTTTAAACATTACTACAGAAAGTCTCTTATACACGGAACTGTATAATTATAGACTACGGCTAACATACCATATTACCATTTACATTTTATCATCTTAAGACAGTTAGTTTAGTAGAGTATTTATTATAGGTGATGATGTTTTTGCAGATTTAGAATGCTTCATGTTATGTAATCTTTTTTATTAATAGTTTCATTTGTTAGTTTGTTGTCGTTGTATATTCAAAGTTAATTTGGTATCAACATAAAAAAAATGAAAGACAATGAACCAGCAGAACAACCGTCCAAAAACTTCAATTAGAACCAGTTGAAACATTAATAATATTCACAACGGCATGCATAATTTATTTATCACAGCTACAAGTTCCAACAAACCTATTACATTGAATTTTAAATATATGGACTATACTCTTTCGACATGTGGATAAAGACTTATGGAATCGAATCATATACCTTGTAAATTATGATAATTAGTTTATCACTAAAAATAACCATCTTATACCATAATATAACATTTTAAACATTAGTTGAATTAATCTAAAGCGTCTAGGCGAGACGCACCGGTGGCCAGAGCGGACATGTAAATAAATTAACGTTTTCTTAACTCTAAACTTTTACTTAGCAAATATGCAAATTTGTGTGTGTGATTGAGCAAACCATTCTTGAGAAGCGTACTCATTCGTCGTTTTATGGCGATTGTTATAACAAATTGCAAATATTAAATGTGAATTAGGTTAATTGTTTGTTATGCTGGTAGAGAATTGAGATCAAACTCTACGGATATTAAATTCGAATTAGGTTTCCATTTATATATGATAAGTACCTATTAATTACAGAGTTGCAACTTGTTAAATTTATTCAAAAGCCAATGCATATGAGTGTTTTATACACTACGTGTTCTCCTTGCGGTTCTTACTTTTTATTCTCATGTTTTATTATAATTCATATAAATATTAAAAACAAGAGATAATCAAATCGTTGTAACTACATATGTTCACTAACGTCTGGATAAATTTGGCGAGTCGCATGTGGTTAAGTTTACACTAATGATCTGGATTTATCAAGAGCCACAAGAAGTCCCAGAACTCGAAGATAATATATATAGCAGTTAAACGGACCATTTTAATGTTCTTACGGCATCTCCAAACCAACACCATTTTTCTTCTATAATGAAGTAAAAGTAAACATAAAGTAAAAATTATTTCAATCCTATTCTATTTCTCACTTCATAATGAAATTTATTCTGTAAATAAAATAATCTATTTTTTATTTGTTCATTACTCCATTATAGAATGAAAAATAAAGTAGGGTTAAAACATTTTTACTCAATACTTACTTTTACTTTATTTTAGAAAAAAATGGAATTTTACCGATGCTATTAATAAATTTGATGACAGTAACTTCTTGCCATGTTATCTAAAATTTGATCCTAATTAACAGTTTTACATGATAGCTTCGCAAAAGGCGCTTTGTCTAGCGGTTTACTCTTCTCCCATGTAAACACTAGGCTTCCAAGTTGGATACTCGGATGGTTTCTAAGATTAATCTCTTAGAATTTTCTTAATAATATATAGAGTATTTGATGTCAAAAAAAATTAACAGACCAGAACGAGTCAGCTCTGGTGGTAAAGGGGTTGCGGCTGTAACTTCCGCCACCCGGGTTCGATTCGCGCTGGGAGGGACTATTTACATTGCTTGGGTTCCCGGCAAAGAAGTGAAAACACCTTTTTGAGAACATCAGGTGGCCTAGCGGCAGTACTGAATGTTTCTCACACACGACAACCCGAGGTCGCCAGTTCGATACTCGGGGGTAGCGGGGTGGAACTGGGTTAGCTAAAAAAAACCCTGCGTCAGGTGGGCTACGGCCAGTACTGAACGTGGGATAAGGTTTCTGGCGAGGTGGCCCTTCGGGGTGAGCCCAGTCACTATAAAAAGTTCAACCTATGCAGTTTAGGAGAACATCAGGTGGCCTAGCGGCAGTACTGAATGTTTCTCACACACGACAACCCGAGGTCGCCAGTTCGATACTCGGGGGTAGCGGGGTGGAACTGGGTTAGCTAAAAAAAACCCTGCGTCAGGTGGGCTACGGCCAGTACTGAACGTGGGATACGGTTTCTGGCGAGGTGGCCCCTCGGGGTGAGCCCAGTCACTATAAAAAGTTCAACCTATGCAGTTTAGGAGAACATCAGGTGGCCTAGCGGCAGTACTGAATGTTTCTCACACACGACTACCCGAGGTCGCCAGTTCGATACTCGGGGGTAGCGGGGTGGAACTGGGTTAGCTAAAAAAAACCCTGCGTCAGGTGGGCTACGGCCAGTACTGAACGTGGGATACGGTTTCTGGCGAGGTGCCCCATCGGGGTGAGCCCAGTCACTATAAAAAGTTCAACCTATACAGTTTAAACCGGGCCTCGTGGTCTGGTGGTAAAGGAACCTCGGCTGAGGTGCCCGCCATCACGACTTCGAGCCCCGGCCACATCGGATTTAACATCCCTTCCGTTGGGGCGCTGGACCCCCTACGGGGGGATAGTTGGGAATGTGGCTGCCCAGATACCAGAGTTATCAAAAAAAAAAAAAAAATTAACAGTTTTACATTTATTAAAAAAACTTTTGAGTTGAGGTAGAGGAGCCGTGCGGCACGTGATATGCATGAGAAGGTGCAAGATACTAAATATAGGTTTTTGGGAGACGAAGACGATCTTTTCTATCGACGAAACTTTCTCTACCCGGACCAGTTACTTTCTTAACTATTTACTCACTTTACGTTAAATATAATTTTATTGCCCGAAATTCAAAACCTAAAAACTGGCGTCTCTGTCACTGTGTATTATTAAGTGTTAACATTGCTTAGACTTCATGTGTACTGTATATTATCAAGTGTCATTGCTTAGACGGTTAGACCTCATGCATGTGGGTTCATTGTACTGGTAACAACGAGTATACTGTATACATTAATATGATTTATTCGAATTAAAGTTGCACAAACACAAAGATTATAAGAACTTCTCTTCTTATTAGATTTAGAAACTCTCTCAAAACTAAACCTTTCAATGTGTTTCTCTTGATGGAACATCTCTCCATGAGAACTCTTTATATAGGAAGAAGCTACATCTTTTCCTAATAATAATATGGAAACATTCCTAAGCTCGATATGTTTTCCTTTTTCCTTAACCCATCAAACTTCACTTTAATGAGTTAACTTGCTCCTCAAGTTAATTGGAATTATCCAACATTCTCCCCCTTAATTCCAACTTGAATCTTAGGTATGTTGATCTTCTTAACTCCGATGAACTTGTGTAGACCGTTACTAGGTGCATCGCATTTCTTCGATACGATGTTGCATCAGAACGTGAGTATAGATGCTTCACTGCTTCTCTATGACTCTCTCTTAAGCATCATATGGTGCTTCGATACGATGTTGCATCAATCTCAGGCTCCTCCTCTGCCTTAGATATTTTCAAACTTGTTTGCATCGGAACATGAGTATAGTTACATGACTCCATCTTCGCCTTGACAAGTATACCTTGCGCGTATCCTTCTTGTTTGATGTGAAT